>NC_142192.1:14487777-14788055 GCF_026936395.1 Plectropomus leopardus | reverse complement strand
AAGGAGGGCCAATTATTTCCACTATGGAATCATTCATTAGAGGAACAAATCAAAACATCCTCACTGTAATCAGCATTGAATATTTATGCCAACCCAACTGGGTGTATATCTTCATCTGCTCCTAAACAAGGGTTTGACACAGCTGTCTTCTGGGACATTAGGACATGATCACAATCAACAGCAATTTCCAGGCTGCAACACTGCTGTCAGCTTCTGGGTTAACAAGTAACATTGATTTTTGTCACTTGGAAGTATGCGATTATTTTTCCTCTTCAATCATTCTCCACTGACTGTCTCTAAAGCCAGGTGTCTCTGGCTGTGATGTCATGCAGTTATTTTGTTACACAAGTCAGGGTTCCCACACATTTTCATGGACAAAATTTCAAAACTTTTCCATGATTTTTCAAGGACCCCAAATGTTTTTTTTTCCCTAACCCCACTTTCTCAGTGTTTTTCAAACATATAAGATCTAAACTCTATTAAAACATATATCAGCGTCCCTGATAATTTGTTCAAGGACTGATGGAAATTTAAAATCCAAAAATATTTTTTTTCATTTTTTTTTTTTTTTTTTACAGTTTCTGAAATTAAGCTGTTTTCGTTAAAAGGCCGAAAAAAAGAAAACATATCAAATGTTGCCTACATCTTTTCTGTTTTCTATAAAATTTGCCAATTTTTTTTTTTTAAAGAAAGAAATTGTTGATTTTTTTAAAGAAAATATGCCTTCTAAAACTGTGGTTTTCTTTAAAAAAAAAATAAATTCTGATTGTATTTTTAAGAAGAAACAAAAGAAAATCACAAAAAGTTTTTACGTTATCTAAATAAAAAAAAAAAACGGCCAAAAAAAGTATAGGGAAAAAAATTGCAATAAATTTTTTAAAAATGTAAAAGGTCACCAGCATTTTTTTAAAATAAGGGGAAAAAATAGCTTTTTTGTTGTGGTTTTTTGTTTTGTTTTTTAAAGAGAAAAAATGATTTCCAAACCCACAGGCCTGCGTGTTTGGAAGGCATGTTACCAAAATGTCACATGTCGACACATATTAAAGCTACATTATGTTCTCACCTACAGAAAATAAATTCACCGTTATGTCACATTAATGTTATTAAATTCATTACACACAACACATTTCCATATTTTTCCAAAACTTTCAATGATTTTTACAAGGTCCATGACTTTTCCAGGCCCGGAAAATGTGACTGTGACATTCCATGGCTTTTCCAGGTTTTCCATGACTGTGGGAACCCTGATCAGTGCATATACAGGCCATTGGTAGCATAATTAGACATTGTAAACAAACCTGATTGGATCACTTAAGGCCATTAACATATGTGAAGTGTCAAAGTGAGCTGTGTTCACCCCAAAGACAGCCTGTGGACTAATGGCAGGTTATCAAAAATGCCCTCCTCACATCTTCAGTAATACATACGGCACACTGGAGGCACTCATTCAGTCATATTTATCCTGAAATTTTAGGAAACATTACCATATTGAGCAGGCGACGCACGCAGCCTGTGTAAATTAATGCTTTTTGTGCAGACACAGAATTCTGATGAGATAAAAATGTAATGAGCAAACTGAGGGTGACCCCTGCTGGTGGACAATGATAACTGCATGTACCTCAAGCACTAAGAGCATGTTTATAGAAATGACTGTTCGCCTCAGGGACACAAAGGCCCCCAGGAAAAACCTAATGTTCCCTTAATAAACAAAACATTTTTAACACAGATATTAGCTTGTTCCAGAGCTTCGGCTGCAACAAAACCAATAATTTCATTTCAGATTAGTCTGCCTATTATTTTTTTACATTATAATTGATGAATTGTTTTTAATAAAGCGTCAGAAATTAGAGAAGAAATGTCTATCACCATTCAAAGTCACGACATCTTTAAATTGCTTGCTTTGACCAAAAAGTCCAATGAGATGTTAAATTTACAATAATGCAAACAAACAAAGAAAAGAAGCATGCTCATATTTGATGAGCAAGCAAATGTGTGGCTTTTTTTTTGAAAAATGATTGCAACTACTGAAGTAATTCAGTAAAAAATCAGGTCCAAGGGGCATTTTTTGTAGCTGCAGCACTTTATCAGCTGGGAAATTGTAGGTGTCCTGTAAAATAATAGAACCTCATAGCATATGCCACAGCCCTTTTCTTTGTTTTCTCACATGATGTAGCACAGACTTTAAAAGCATTTGCATCTTTGTACTGCATAGAGCCCAGTTTTATGAAAGCAGCATCTTGCCAGCATTGAAATACTTTTTTAACGTAAGATGAAAATGAGTCAAAAATATTCATCAACAGTTTGCCACTTCCTGTTAATAACTGCAGGAAACTGGTAATGTCACAAGTAGAGGAAATGACTCAGCAATTAATTGATTAGCCCATAACACATTCATATTTTCAATGATTTATTAAGCAAAAACGCCTGAAATTTGTTGGTCCCAGCTTATGAAATTTATTTGCAGCTGTTCTGTCTCTTTTTATGATAGCAAATTTTTTGGTTTTGCAATTTTAACTTAATACACCGGCATGTCAGTGTGTATATGAATGGGTGCTTTGGATAAAAGTGCTACATAAACACAGTAAGTTTGCTTTCCCACAAACATATCTATAACTACAGGCTTACCAGTGTATGTTTACGTTTTGCTCATCACTTAGAAAGCACCAGCACTTCAAATCATGTCCAAATAATGACTTGGCAGCATTATTTGTCAATCATCATCTGCATCACTCCTCCCCCCTACAGCTGAACCAGATGTTACTGTCAGCTCCTGGAGGATGATAAATGATGTGAATCATGGCTAAAATGGTTAGAAGCGCGCAACTGATACTAAACAGTAAGTATCAGATTAAGTATAATAATAATAATAATAATAATAATAATACACACAAGCACCTTGGTCTCACTCTCCTACACAGAGGAGTGTGTTAAGTAACGCACCACAGTGGCATATTGAGAGGAGTTTTCACCTTTAAACAAAGAAGACCATAGGTTTTGGTGTAAACAAAACCAGTGTGGGTCATATTTAATTTTCCTGAGAGCTGAAAAGCCCAGCAGCAAAGTGAATAAAGTCAGTGCACAATACCGTCAAATAATAAACCCTGTGTTCTGGCTGGACACACAATAGGCAGGTGTTTGCAGTACACACAGGAGACATAATTCATCTGTGATGTCGAGAGGCAGGCTGTGGTGCATCCTCACATCCACATTAAATGTATCCCAATTTTTCTGTCTACTTGTACAAGGCTGCCTTTCTGACATAAGCCAAACATATCAGTTATAATAAGATTAAGAGTAATTCTTGGGGTCAATGATTCCAGCGAGAACAATTTTTTTAGGCCAAAAATTAGGATGCTTATCCAGTTTGTCAGCATCACCTGACACCATTCTCACAGACAGGGAGAGACATGCATCCTATGAAAGGAAACAAATCTTTTGTGAGACACTCCCCTTCACTTTTACTCAGGCTCTAATTACACCTGGACAATAAATAACTGCTTATCTTATCTGACCTTGATCTGCATCACTGGATGGTTTTCTGCTGGTTTGATACTACAAAATAGGATATTGTCTACTACAGCAATATGATACAAATTATTATATCATTAAATATCATTGTTATCCATCAGGAGCCTACATTTGCTTTTAATCGTGACAATAACACCAACAAAAAAACATTGTTGCGTATGAGCCAATCAAAGGAGACAGACTGTGTTTGCTGCTCTGCTTTTTTTTCATTTTCTCATGACAACAGGACTTTTGGAATAAACAACAGACTGAAAGAAATTTGTCAAAACTCTTTCAGCTTCATCTTTCGCAACTCTCATAGATGATGTGGCAGAAAAGTACTTCCTTGTAGTCTTATCTTTCACTGGGCTTCTCAACCTTACACTCAGCAAAGCACGCCACGAAGAAAGTTCCACTCGCATTATGCCAAACAACAACAATCAAAACAAAGTCCACAAGCAAAAAGAAGGGAAGTGAAACACCTGGTTGTATTGAACTAGCCGATATTCCCCTGCACTGTGAATAGAGTTGGTCACCTTCCAATTGTATGCAGCCACTTTAATAGAAGGTCATCACTACCAGGCAAAGTCAAAGCAAAGCCAGCGACTTGCGGTGCATTGAGGTGTAAGTGAGTAAGTGACTCTACATTACATAGATCCACTCTGCCGCTTCGCTCTGTCTGCTCTTGGCAGATTGAATTTGTACAAGTGGGTAATGACAAATGCTTCCTGTGACTAAGCATGACTGATTGCAAACGCTGCCATGCCAAAATACTGTTAGAGTAGCCCATATTTCACACTCCAGGTGTTGAGATTGATGGGAAGTGTGTCCTAAGTGATATAAATGAGATCCATCAGTCTCTTTACATTACTGTCTAGAAAACCCAGTGATGTAACTCACTTAGAGGAAGCAAGTCGACGTGTGGTACAGTGCATGGTGGACAAAGCTGTCCGACCTGTCCGTTGGCTCCGACAGACAATATGAATTATCTAGTTGTTCAAAATAGCTACATCATATTAGGGTTGCCCGATATGCAAGAAAAATTACTTTACAGATATTGCAATTGCAATATGAGTCGCAACTTTAGTGGAGATGGTAATTTTTGCATTTCATTTTTATTGAAAAAAGAATATATATAAAAACGATAATGATGAGATTTTTGCTGAGGTCTGTACCAAACAAGCATGTTCCCTTATTAAATATGACTAAATATAATAATAAATAAATAAAATAATAAAATAAAATAATTGCAGCTCCTGCGAATTGCATATTGCACTTGGCAGTTTTGCAATTTCGATAATATTTACATTAACTGTGCTGCATTAAAGTCTGGCTCAAAATTACTTTTGTTGTATCACTAGGATGGACATAACTCCTTCTGAGTTTGATTGTACTTGGCTTCTGTAACTATTATATAGTCAAATCATCCAAAAATGTTACTTAATACAGAACAAAAGTCCAGTTAGAACTGCAGCGGTGCACTAGTTTCCATTTAAAGCGTGGTATGAAAACTGACAGTCATCATACTGTGTACATTTACTTTTCTACGGCACTGAAAAAAAGAGAGAAAAAAGCGACTGGAAGGAGAATCTCAACTCCTTTGTTTGAGCTATTTCCAAAAGGGAGATCACAAACTTCCATCACAAACTTCCATTTAAAAAATGGATAAAACGTTTGTTCAACCAAATAAAACCCTCATAAAATCAACAACTATGATTATGTAAAACTGTGATTTTCAGAGACAATCAGTGAAAATCTCATACTCTTGCAACCTTAAGCACAGAACATAAAACATTAAAAAGGCACATTTATAAATGTGCAGGTTTTGTGAACTTTCTCTGCGAGCTGAGAAAGAATCAAATCAAGTTGCAATTTCCTTTCTCTGTTGTCAAAAAATTTCTTAAAGAACTGAGCCATTCAACTACTCAGACAACAACAATAGTTATACATAGGACAAGTAACTATCTACTATCAACTACTTGAACACATTATCTGTCAACTTTACGATGAGAAATCTTAATTTGATAGAAGCAATTAACATAGGCATAGATTTTAAAGGGGGCACAGGGGACATATCTAGCAATTTTGCTATTTTTCTCCACAATAATTACATGAAAATAACAGTGAACCTAATTTGACAAAATTTAAGACATTTCCAGGGTTCCTACAGTTTAATGCAAATTAGATTTAAGGCTTTTTATGACTTTTTTAAGACTTCTGAAAGACTGATTTGAGACATTTTAATACCAATCAAGGCCTTACTTTTAGGTTAAGGAATTCAATGCCTTTTAAGACATTCTAAGGATCCCCTGGAAGCCTTATTACAATCAGGAAATGAAGTATTTGTCGCTTAAAATTTCCTTGAGGAGCAAAACACACACCCTTATTCGCAACAAAACTGAGACCTAAAGCTTCAATCTTGTCATTTAGTTTACCTTGCTCGGGATCCTCAGGTTCTCCACAGGACTCAGGTCTGCCATGCTTTCTTGGGGGCTTTTCAGGCCCTGTCAAAATAAGAGTTACTGTTAGACTTCAAAAGTCTACGGTTTTTACAGCTGTAACTTGCTCCTGCTGTCACAAAACTTGCTATCCATCCGCACACTGCTGCATATGACAGAAAGTGGAACTGACGGGCAGATTTCTGAAAGCGATATGCTCTGTTGTGTCGTGGTGAACCAATGAGTGTAACATTACTGCTGCAGTGCAAGATGAGAACTTCCCTCACCGCCCAGTTTCCACTGTTGTGCCCTGTTGTT
The DNA here is from genome assembly GCF_026936395.1 of Plectropomus leopardus. Classification (NCBI taxonomy): domain Eukaryota; kingdom Metazoa; phylum Chordata; class Actinopteri; order Perciformes; family Serranidae; genus Plectropomus; species Plectropomus leopardus. The sequence continues at coordinate 14,781,792 of NC_142192.1, read as the reverse complement.
GTGTTTCTCTAAAGGTGAACTCCTACAGCTGGGCCACCTGTAATACTGTCAATACACGTGTGTTTTCCTAATGTGACATGACGAGTTAAGAGTTAATGCAGTCGTTATTAAAGCTGCTATAACTCGGACTGAATGTGCACTCACGATGAGCTGTCAAATTAGCCAGTTAGCTTAGCTAGCTGTCCTGCTAGCTACCTGCAGCTGTCAGGAACAAAAGGCCAGCAGCGCGGTGTTTTTTAAACCTGCTTTGCTCACCTGCCGGGCCATAAGAGACTTGATCTTCTGCATCGTAAATCTGACTTGTGTCAGTGGACAAATAAATGAATAAAGTTAGAGTTTTGTTTTGTTGTCAACGATGTGCCTCTATCACTACGAGAAGGAAGCCATAGTTGAGCGTCACGTGACTGGTACAGGCAGGAACCGGAAAATTCCAAAGCATCCTGGGAAATGTAGTTTTTATTTTATTCTATTTCTTTAAAAACTCTGCGAGCGCATATAAAAACTGAAAATATTTGGATTGCACTGTAGTTGTATGTTGATTAAATGTTAATTATACCCGAAAGTGGAGTAAAGCATTAACTTTATGAGATATGCATTACTGCCTCACACCACTGGATGGTGGTAATTAAACATCACATAGTGGAAACAGTTTAGATCATTAGATAGCAATGTTTGTTTTGCCCTCCTAAAATCTTACTCTCAGTTATACCAGTCACTTGTAGGCGTCAGGTGTCAGAGACATTCATACATGTAAAAGAAGTTAAAGCGTAACTGTAAGCAAATAAATGATGGCTGTGGTTCCTGGCATGCTAAGACTCTGTCACACTGTCATGGCTTTCTGGGACGCTTGTTAATTTTATCAGCAACACCTGTGCTTATCATAGAACAAAGGCCTATGATTGTTTTACAGGTTATACTGAAGTTACTTTATTTTATAGCTATATTAGATATAGCTGTGTTTAATTCTCTGTATTTAAAGCCAGCATTGGAATATAACCAAGTGGATTTAACCAATTGCTATTTTATAGTATAGTTTTGAAAATATTCGTCTCATAAAATATAAGACATGGTTATAGACTAAACCTCCCAACAGAATATGATATCGTTTAAATGTACCTCTCCTGTGCCATCTACAACACTAAAAGGCTGCCTACATTTTAATGCATCAATAATAATAATCCAACAGTGTATAGCCTACAGTATGTAACAGCATACCACTGGCAGTAGCCATTGTTTTAAATAACCTGTCTTTTTACTTTTGATACATAAAGGAATAGCTTAGTGTATAAGATTTAGTGGGTTTAGCCAGTTGAAACTTCTCACAATTGGAATTTCCCTTAGTTTTTTATTGTTTAGGAAGTTGTTACCATGAGCTGTTGTCCGCAGAGGTTTCTTCCTCTTCAAAACAAACAGAACAGGTGATTGAGATCCTCTAAAAACACTGAATGAAGCATTGTCACCATACAAATCATTATTTCTCCACCACTGTTTGGTACACCAAAGAGCAGCCACAAGCCCATGAAAATGTGTGCTTACCATTTTTTCTCTAATATAATCAAGCCAATTTTCCCAGGTTTCAAAGGGTTAATTAAATACATATTTAACTTTGTTTTTACTCATTTTTTGTGTGTGGCTGCATTGTTGAGCAAACCACATTTCTGTTTGCGATCATGTCATTATGTCACGCCACCCATGACTCAGTGCCATGTAGCTCTATCTCTGCCAAGTAATTAGACCTGGCTCTGCCTTGTGAACTGTTCAAAATAATTACAAAAACGGTACATGCAGATCCATTCAGCCTGCTTTGTAATTGTCCCCTCAGGTGTTATTTCGAGCAGCACTTGGTTAAAAGCAGGCAGCATGCAGCAGACAGCAGGTACTGCGAGCTCTAGTTCCTGGTTAATGATGCCTCAGGTTATTTCCCAGTCAAATGAAGGTGAGGTCATGCTCCTTAGGTGAATTTACTCCACTGTTGTTTGTTAGGCAGTCATCCACAGTGCGGAGCCTCCCTTAAAGCATACACTGAGACGGAACAGATGGCAACCTCTACCCGGAGATGGCACTGCAAAGACACTGCACACTCAGTTGGTCATTTCATCAGCTATAATTAGAGCAGGATTCAATAAACTGCTTGTTGTTATGCAGGGGAGCATCAAGATAGGCAGCGCTTTAAGACTTAAGATGAGTTTCACATCTTGACCATTTATTATGCAGTGAGCATAATAAGTAAATAAATAAGTACAAACAAGTGTAATAAATTGTCTCGCTGGTATATATATTGTTAAATTCTAATTGCATTATAGTGTCATTGACTTCAAAGTCCAAGTCTTTTGCAAACCTATGTGCCAAATGATTCTATTTTTTCTTTACCTCATGTGGTTTGTTTATTTTTTTTCGGGGGGGGGGGCTTAATATTATGATGTTATTGTGTTGTCTTGTTCTGACCTGCATAGGGACTGCAGATGCAAATTAATTCTAAACTATAATCTATATTTATATTTAATAGTGTATCAAATGCAAATGGTAACATTTTTGTTTTATACTGTACATGGTCCCCTTTAGATAAATAAAATAAATAAATGAAAATAATGAATAAAATTTAAGACTTTCAAAAGTTTAAATACTAGATCGTGAGCTTGGATGGTTTTTATCATTTGACCCTGAATTTGAATGGAGGAACACTCAGTAACAAACTGCTGACAACAAAATGTTTGGTAATAAGATGAATCATAGAAAAAGCAGACTGCTGCCTGTAAGTGGTGTCTTCAAGGTGGGAAGAATAACAGAGAAATATGTGCAGGAGACTAAGAAATTTTGTAAATTGCATGTAAAATTTGACCTCTATTTTCTTAACAAAGCACTTTAGTGTCTGGTCTGTATATTTACTCCTCATCCCCTTACCTCTCTTTTACATAGACTCACGCAGACAAGCGAGCACACACGTTTTTATCGACTCGTGACAAGGTGTCAGCAGGAGCAGGTGGAGGGCACTCTGCCACATGCTGAACCATCCGTCTGTTGCTGCCTGTCTCCATATCACGCCAGGTACACGGCATACCAATGCAACAGACCTGAAAGGAGCATTCTGCAGCAATGTGGAGGCAACAGATACAACTCGTACACTTGTGAGAAGAGAGATCGCAGCCAGGACATCAGACAAAGACTGACTGTGAAGCAGCAGAACAACTTTGCTGTCTCCAGCTCTTTTTTTCAGGATCTGTGATTGAAAAAGTGTTCCTTTCAGTGGTGCAGGAATGAGTCCTAAATTCCGGAAGTGAGTTAGCATTTAGACACTCCTGGTTCTCATCTAAAAGCCAATGAGCTTTTTAAATGTTCTTTTTTGTAAGATGCCTGAAATAAGGTCTGTGGTTAATGCGAGCTTAAGAGGTTTTCAAACTTTTTAAATTAAATATTTCAGTAAATACCTCTTTTTTTTTTCTTTTTTTTTTTTTGCCTTTTAGCTGTCTTTAAAATCGTGGTTGCTAACAGGCGGTTAAATGAGACTACAGAGCATCATCGGCATCGACTTGTGGTTTTCATTTGTTAAGATTATCTTGAAAGTAAGTTTTTATATGTCACAGAGCTCATTTTCTGCAGTAATCCAAAATCAAATAAAAAATCCTTTAGGCTTTTTGACGAGGGAACCAGGGCAATGCTGATCTTCATGTCAGGTTTCATAAAAACATAACACGTAAATGAGTGCAAATATAAACACAAAAATGGAAGGATAATGTATGAATACTTCAAAATGACCCCAAATAGTAAACAGTAATATCTTTAATAAAGTACAAAACAAACATGTGAATGCAAATTGTACAATAATTTATGACTCATTTATCCTTTTCATTGTTTCAGCATTTCATTATATTCATGATGAGCAGAAAAAATGCTACATTTGTGGAAACAGTTAAGTGTTTCATGGGAATAAATAGATCGGAGCAAAACATAGAAATAGAATAATATGTATAAAGAATCTGCAGTATAATCCATGTACAATATTTACAATGAACCTTAATATATTTCATACAAGAAAAATGCATTCTTTATAACACTTGTCTCACAGAACAGACTCTTACTGGCGGGATTGTTGAATTAGAAGAAAATCATCAAAATGGCAAACAAGCCTTTGTATTCAAAATTAAACGTGTTTTAAATAGTTTGGGTACCTTGCAGGTACCTCTTAATATAAACTAGCTTCGTTTAACATGACCTGAAGTGATCTTCACTTTTGAACCAAAAAGACAAACAGTTTTAACTTCAATTATACTTTCACATTAAAAAAACCCAAACATTTCAAGGCATACTTACACTTTCATCTCACAATAACATCAGCAAAAGTCATTTAACATCTGTTCAAACAGTGCACGATCAGGTTGTGTACTCACACAAATCTCCTTCATCCCTTGTGCAAAAAACGGGCCACCAAAGGCTTTGATGACAGAGAATAAAGCTACACAGGAGTCTTCAAGTGAAAGGACTATAAGTTCCACGTCAAATTTCCAGTTCACTTTAGCAAACTGTGACTGGGGGTTTCAGGAACATGTCTGATCACATCATAGATGGTGGTGTGCATATCCTGAACTGACTCGAGGCGAGCCAATGATCTGCACGATGCCTGCACGACAGGTAGGGACATTTCAAACATTGCATGCATGCAACTTTTAAGCAATAGATAAAAAAAAATGATGCATAACATGTAAGATACCTGCGCAGATTCCATTTTCCCGGGTATGGAGACGAACTCGTAGATGCCAAAGTCTTCTGTTGCATCTTCATGGCCTGTTGGTACACAGGCTTTAATGTCAGGTCAGTGCATTAGTACTAATTTTGAGTCAAACTTTACAGAAATGTAGTCAATGTAATGATTTCATAAAACTGTTTTTCATCTTGATTCACTGACACATCCTGACCTTGTTTGCTTATCGGCTTTAAACTCCTCCTATCTAGAACCACTTTTTTAGGAATTAATTTCTTTTTAATTTAAAACCCAGGCCTGTCCATCCCTACAATCACTTAAAAATATATGATTAAAGATATTTACATGTTAGGGCTGGGAAACATATTGATATTATATTGATATCATTGATTTTGGATGTTGTTATATCTTACATTATCATAATATCGGAAATGCTGTCTATTTGTTCTAGTTGCTCTATTTCTTGCCTTTATACACTCATTCATTATATCTTCATTACTGCTGACATGTTTATCCAACATGTCACCGTGTAAATATTTAGTGAAAGCACCAATAGTCAACCCTCCAATACTGTCGCAGTATCAATATTGAAACACTGAGATAAATATTGCATTATTTCATTTTCTCCATACTGTCCAGCCCCAAGACATAAATATGCAGGCTGTGTTAGTGCACTGTTTGTACATATACCTGACCTACGGAAAGTAATGCACCAAAATTGGTATATATATCATGTAACATGATCCAGGAATTTGTGTACAACCCACATAAACGGTAAGACTACAATCAAGCAACAAATGTGCTGATGGGAATAAAGAGAGAAGCAGTTGTGTAAGCAGGTAGTTTGGGTCACAAAACACAGAACTTTCCGATACAGAACTTTCTCCCAAGAGAAAGATGTTTGGAACCGAGTGAACTGAACCCAATCTACATACTTTTACTTTATATGCGTAACTTAAAGTTAAGAAGCCGTCATTTGATGTTAATTTGTTAATGTGAACTGTTAGATATGTATTCTTGGATATGATTTCATTTTAGCTGTTGTACGAGGATACATTGAAATATGATGTTGGCAAACTCATAACATGGGTAAAAACATCTGTTTTACAAGCAATAGCTTACCCGAACGATGTGGTCGTTTCTGCTCTGAAAGCGGCCTGAAAAAGCAGAGAAAAAGCTGTTAGTTGAAGTGTATACACTTTCCTTAAATACTCTTTTTTATGTCTGTATTAATTTCTTATCCAAGGCGCTTACCTGTTGTAAATGCTCATAAGCACTGTTGATAATGGAAAGAAAGAGATAGAGGGAAATAATTATACACAAATACAGAAATGACGCGTTTTAAATATTACCTGGACTTATTCAAATGCAGTGGTTACTTTGCACCAGAAACCAACAGTTTGACTGACATTTACAAGGTATTTACATTCATGATTAAACTCAACTTGTAAGAAGTTCGGCAGCAAGCCGTTAGTGTTATCTTCACATCTCAGCATTCAGATATGCAGATTTCAGAGATGGAACATGATAAACAGGTTGCAGGACTGACTGTGAGGGCTGAGCTCAACAAGAACTGCAGTTAGAAAAAAACATCTCTGTCAAAGCAGCACAAAGACATTATCTTGCCTCTCTTTGGGTGGCAGGTTCTCCTGAGGAAGAACAGCAGCATACAGCCGAAGACAAACAAAGAGCACACGGTGATGGCTGCCAGAGGAGAGACAGAGTTGTCCTTCTGGGTGTGCTTCTCTTTCCCTGTGAACAATTAGAAGAATAATGATATTGACACACTTAGTCAAGCTGGCTCTACAGATTGCAGTGATGGCTGATTGGTCCACCACTTTTGTCTAAACTGAAATAACTTAACAACTTGTCCTTTAAGGTCAGGATTAGTTTTTTTTTAAAGCCACCTAAAACAAGACCCGCCTAAAAAAAATCAATATCCATTTAAATGGGGTAAATATTCATTAAAACTGATATAGATTTTTCTAGGTGGCTAAAATATGTCTTGCTGAAGCCCCATTCACTGCAGCCCATTGCATCGCTTCCGTGCAACTAGATTTGCTTTATCAAAGATGATAGCTAAGCAACACAGTTCACAAAATAAGAAACTTCAGATAGGCCAGACAGCTGTGTTTAACTCTATATCTTTATATTTTACAGTTAAGAATGAAAACGACAACAAGTTTCACCAAATTAACTTATCTCTGCACTTCAAAACAGTAGTCAGTTAGTGCGACATCACAGTGATTTGGTCTATTTAGGTATATTTTCTGTTTCAAAACTGAGAACACTACAATACAAAAAAGCTCATTTGAAAATTAAAAAAAATGAAATCAAACAATATTGATTTAACTTTTCAAGGTCATGGAAATAACAAGCATGATTCTTATTTTAGGTGGTTATCCCCTTTGAAGCTCTGGTGTTTGCAGACTTAAACAGCAGCTAGCATGGCTCGCCATATTAAAAGGTTCGCCATCAGAGGATTCTTTGGTAACATAAGAGATTTTGATGTCAATAAAAAATGGATGCTGTCATGACTTTTGTTGACTCAATAAACAGAATTTTAAATCATAGCCAGCATGAGCAGTAGCCTTCAGTGAGCCTCTCTTAGTATCACCTAGACAACATATCAATGTCGTATTTAGGCACACAGAAACTCCACATGCTATAAAACTTAGTCAACAAATACAACAGCTGTTATCCACTGTTTACTTTCCCAGCCACTGAACTTTAATACAGGCTGCAGGTGCTGGAACCTAGCAACAGAGATAAAACGCCAGTTTCAAAATAGTCACGTACATTTCATGTTATATCCATAACCTGGTTTCACTTTTCAGCTACAGTAATATATTCACCCAACTGTTCCCAAAGCTAGTCACGGTGTTTGTCATTGTCAAGATATATCTCTCACAGCTCATAAACCTCTTCTGCTTTTGGCATGACACACTGTTTACAGAGTGTTTATCTCAGAGGATTCCCAAAATCTACCCACGCTCTGCTCTTTCTTGCCATGTTCCACCCTCTACCCACCTGTTCCTAAGCTGGCCACCACCAGAGTAAACTGGGCTTCGTCCTGCTTCTGCGTCACGTTGTTGAAGGCGCGGCACAGGTACTCTTCAGCTTGGGCCAGTCTATAGGAGCGCACCTCTAGCCGCGGGCCCTCAGTGATGACCTGAGTGGAGTTGCGGCTCTTGGAGATCCAGACGTAGCTGTTGGGTGGGTTTGAGTCGGCCTGGCATTCAAAGAAGACCAGCTCTCCAGGGTTTATGGTGAACACTTCTCCTGTCCGCAGGCCTTGGCCTGAGTTCACCTCCAGGTTGTAGGGGCCATCTGCAGGGGCCAAGAGTGGGTCGGGGAAACATGACAGTTTGCTGCTGATTTAGTGCTTATTATACAGAATGGTTACATTTCTATGAATTGTCTCCTCTTACTGCATCATGGGGCAGCAGTGGCCAAAATATTTTGAATACAGGGTCATAGGTTCAATACACTGTTTAGCAGGGTAAGTCCAGGTGGGGAAATGACAGAGCAGTGCCCTTGAACAGGTCACTTAGACAACAAAACAACTCCAGTGGAAATGATATAACAACATACAGTATGAAGGCAACTTCCAGAAGTGCTTCCTATTACAAGCAGATATTAATTTAATTTGGTAATTTGAATGGAAAGAAGTACTGTCATAATTTTATTAGAATCACAAGAGATCCTAAGATTTTTTTTTTTTTTTTTTTTATTTGTTTGTTTTTCCATGGTAAAAACAGCAGTGTCTCCCTACAGCATGCCTAAGCCAGGTTTTTCAGTAAGAGTTCTGTTTTGGGTCTGTTAAGAGAGACTTTACTGAAATACCATGAGCATGTGGCAGCCATAACATTATAGTTGTAAGCATCTAAAAGTAATCATATGCTCGCAAATGATCTGATTATTTTCAACGGTTCTTTGGTATAAACAAAGTGAACCCAGTCATAAGTTGTTTTATTTGTTTATTTTGTTTTTGTTCCCCTGTGAAATGTCACATAAATAGAATCAGATAATCCCCAAAAAAAGTGCAAAACATTCTTCAGATCTGTTTTTCATTGTGCGAGAAAAAAAGGTTTCTCTATTTTAAGCATTGCCTGAATTGCATTCAAGGCAAGGCAACTTTTATTTACACACATTTCATGCAGATGGCAAGTTCAAAACTGTAAATTCACTGAAAAAGCAGAGGGACAGAGCCTCACCTTGTGTAATGTTTACAATGCAGATCACTGACATTAGATCTGGCAATATGAGTAATTACATGCTGCTAAATCAAGTCCACACACGCAAAATGAAATAATACACCCTAGAGATTATTTTTGTAGATAAACCCAACCCCCTGCCCCCCTAAAAATAAAATTGAAAAAAAAAAAAAAAAAAGAATGACAAGCCAGCTCTCTCTTATATACAGCTTCCTTCAAAGGATCATAATTTCCATCACTAGCATCTAAAGGGAATCTGTTACTAACAATGTTAGGTCCTTCATTGACATCAGTCAGTTTTATTATGATGTGCTTCATACTGGAGATATGACATTAAGAAAAAAAATAAGTCATTGCAGGGCTGTCAGCTGTCAGCAAGACTCCAATTTGAACAGAAACTGAACATGGTAAAACTAGGGGAGGCATTTTGATGGATAGTACTGGATCCTTGCTTTCTGCAACACAAACATGATCTGTCTATGCACACAGAAATGATGGCAATGCTAAATTTACTAGCGCTGCAGTTCTCAGAGTCAGTGCCAAGTTATTAATTCACTCACCGTTTGAGCACGCTGACTGAAGGGACAGCGAAAAAAGTCATGCAAATGATACTACATTGTTTATGTCCCATCAAAACAGACACAACAGTTTAAACACATGTAGACTTAAAACACATGTTTGTGACTAAAACCTCAGATTACCAGTTCATCAGTGTATCTACAACCTCAATGAGAGAACAGAGGAGCTCTATGAGATAAGTGCTCCCATGCAAATACCCACAACAGTCACATGTTTCCAGATGTCAGAAAGTAGTCTGATCTCACAGACATTTTCATAGGACATAATACAGTGTAGAGAAAGAGCAAAAAAAAGATGTATTCTATGTTTGCTATGAAATTCAAAAGCTTTTATGACTTTGTAATGTTAATAGATCAAGTTCCAGGGTGTGCCAAATAAAATAAATAAAAAAACAAATAAAAATACTTATATGTGTAAATAAAAAAAAAAGAAAAAAGAAAAAAAAGGCAATTTACTTATTTTTTCTGTCTTCATGGTATTTTTTGGTTTGGTTCATTTAGCTTCATCGTGCCTAGTTACAAGTTGACAACAGCTTGTAAAATGTAAGATCACACCTGCCATGTTAGAGTTTTTGGCAACCAGGGAGATACAACAAAATCTGATTCCAGTCCCTGTAATATCAGCTGAGCATTATGGACTTCCTTTGCTGTAATTTATCATTTCTGCTGTTCATAGCAGCAGCTTTCACATGAAAGAAGTACTCAGAGTGAGCAGCATTTTGTTCTGCCAGACTTCTGGAGCTTGAGAAGCTGCAGGCAATGAGACACCAACAATCACCTCCTTATATATTTTCACTGGAACTGAATTGCAAATCTCTGGAAACTATTTGGGAACAACATTTGCAATTTCAGGAAGTCATTCTGACTCCCAGCTCATCAAATATGGCAGCTTGGTTAGTAACCATGCCTCAAACTAGGAAGCTCTACATACCCTTCTAGCATCAGTTTTGCATGTGTCAGTTTCCACTCATTACATGCATAAAGTATCTTTTAAAAATAAACCAAACCAACTAAAAATGGCTTAGTTAAGTTTAGAAAGAGATCTTGTTTGTGTTTAAAATAAGTAAATTTGTTACCTAACCGATGTACATAAGTAATGTACATACATAACATTACATATGTGATGTAACTAATGTACTCATGGACCTGATGTAAGTCAAGTAAATTATGTAAGTCCATGTTTGTATGTGAGCTAAAATAAGTGAATGTTGACTATCAGTACCACAAGGGGCACAAACAGCAGTCTCCTGATGTCTCCTGCTACTTACAGTATGGCACCTGGTCACTACCTCTTTAAAAAGCCCCAACTTTGAGTGCTGTGGGGGCCCATAAGCATCCCAAACACAGAAAATAACAAGGAAATTGGAAAACAGAGGCAGAGGACAGAATCTCTACAGATAAATGCACTGCCACATACTACTACTACTTCTACTAGGCAAACTCCTCTCACTCCTCCCACTCCCATCTTATAAAATACAGCCACTTGGACAGTACTTTTGGCATGAGATCACAACGCCAAAAGGCATCTTTCGTATGCCCATGAAACACTGCTGGACGGTAGAAGCTATGACCACTGCAAAGTGGCAAAATATGAAGACTTGCAAAGCAGCAATATGTGACAACTTGGGATGAGAACCTGTTGGTATTTGATGAGTTGGGAGTGAAAATGTCATTCTGTGGAACAGAGAACAAAAAGTCAGAGAAAAAAGATGAGTATATGTACTCACAATAGACGTTGAGTTCCACAGCCCTGCTGTGCCGACCCTGGCTGACCGCGTTGCTGGCCACACAGTGGTAAGTTCCTTTGTCCTCTTTTCTCACAGGACTGATTAACAATGTCGAGTTGTCTTGGGAGAAGTGGTATCTGTCACTTGGACCTATTGCAATGTTGTTCCTAAGCCACTGGAACACAACTCTTGTTCCTTTCTCGACAGAACAAGTCCAGGTCACGTTTGCCTTGTCCTCTACGACTGCATATGATGGGCTCTTCTCAATGACTGGAGTAGACACAGGCACTGAAGAAAAAGAAAAGAGAAATTTGGGCTAAGTCTATAGATGGCATCAAACTGGTCATTATGACATGTGATGGTAAAAACACGCACCATCCACTGTTATGTGCACAGTTCTCTCTTCCTTGATAACCAGCCCCGTCTTGTTATGAAACTGTATGTTGAGGGTCAAGTGGTAATCTCCCTCATCATCCTGGTTTAATTTTCGGATTAGCAATGAAACATTAGGTTCTCTAAAGAGGAGGTGGTTGCGGTACATCATGTCAGTGATTGCGGCCTCTTTAGTAAACGTCACCAATGTGGTTCTGGTGCCGCTCCGCCTGGTGTGCGACCATGTTCCCTGGATCTCAACTTCATCTAGCGGGAAGCGAGTCTCTACAGACAAGAGCACGGACTTCCCTTCAATGCCATGATGGACCAGTGTAGGGATGTGGATGAACTCAGCGCTGACTTCTGAGATGGTGAAATTGGCAGGAAAAGGAAGAGAAGGAGAAGGAGGGAAACAAAAAGAGTTACTGCACAATCACATGTGAGATCTCCCATGGAAGACATTTGACTTCATACTATACACTTTAAAGCTTGTTTCACAAAGAAGGTATAGTATATTCCCTTAATGATAAAGAATCATTGAGTCATTTTGAACAAACAGGGTTTCTATATCTATGGAGAGTCTTTTAATTGAAAAAAAAACAACGTTTGTTCTGTTTCTTAAGTGTAAATCTATCTAGTGTATCTAAATCTAGTGTAAATTTAAATAAATGAAGTTGGAGAATAATGCAGACACCAAGATTTAGGTAATCTATATCCCATACTTAATACATTTAAATCTGACAATTTCCATGTCAAACAAAGATAATGTATTCAATGTTTCTCATTAAAGCAATACTTAATGTTATTTATTATTATTATTTGGAATTGTATTTCTGGCCAACTGACCTATGTTATTCCAATATTCATTTTCCTTTTAGCTCTGTTTTGGTATTAAGTCTTGAAGGAAATGTTTGTCTCTTTTGCGGCTATATTCAGATTCATAGACAGAAACAAGTAGCAATCGGCAGTAGTATGTCAGAGAGATAAATACATTGGCATAAACAAGATGCACACTGGCGCCTTGTGTAGTCTTGTGTATACGAGGACCAGGCAGAATAAATAAAATGCATTCCCATGTTTTACTATATTCACCAACTTGCTAACTTTAACTGTCTGCCGTTTGGTGCTGAGCAGACAGAGAACAGTCAGTTTGTAAAGCTTTTTTTCCACCCACAAAACAGCTGCCTGTTTCATCTGGAAAAAGCACCCATGAGAGTAATAAGAGTGAACCAAAACAACAAGTTCCAGGATGGAAAACCAAAACAGTGAGCTGAAAGATGCTAAACTGTTCTGTAGAGGGAGACTGCAGTTTCATGTGAGGCTAAATCTCCTTTGACTTGTCACTACAAGAGATCCTCTTCACCTTACAGCTAGTCATTTAGTCTAATTAGGATACAAATTTTGATTAAATGAAACCCAACATAAATGTGTATGTCAATGTGAGACATACCTGTACTATATGCTAATATACTGGTCTAGCATGGCAATTCACCACAACACTGAAAAAAAACCAGACTGAAAAATTGCCATCCTTTTATATTTTAAACATGAAAAATGCCACGTCATGGCATTAATTATAAGAGCTTGACAATAATTAAATAATATAATTCATCAACTTGCATTGCTGTAATGATATGATCATATTGTGTTACTGTTTTACAAAAGTTTTTAGTCCAAATGAATAATTCTGAACCATTGAAACTTAGTTCGAAACTTAAGATAGTTAGGCACTGATTTTTAATTTTTGCTTTTGCTTACTTTGATTCTTTTGTTCTTCTTTTTCCTGACGTTAAAATACTGGTGTTGGATACTGTTAGTATCATGAAGAACAAAGTACATGTATGGATAAAATGAGTCAATAAATAAAAAGTATTTTTTAAAAAAACATCATTTTCCATAAACAGTACTCGCTATGTCAAAAATTACAGTGTATCAGTATTTAAAACATTGCTATTCATGGAGTGATGGTGACAATATGAAATTAAAACAGCTATTTTCATTTAAAGATGAACCCACTTTTGTTTTGTCTGTCTAATCTCATAATCTTTATCCTACCTTCAAAATGTCAAGGTCCTGAAACTGTAGTAAGTTAATATTGACCCAGGGCACTACAGAGTGTCATTGTTGTCAGACAAGGACGAGGCTTGTCTCTTAAATCCCAAATCGCAAAACAAACACTTGAGCTCTCTGAAGTCACAAGATAACTGTTGATCTTTTGCACCTTGTTTTCTGTTGAAGCACTGGCTCATTGCCAGAGCAGTTAATTTGCAGGTAACCAGCCGAAAACAACTTGGAACAAAAAAAGAAAGGGAGGAGGTGCTGTTGTTTTTAAAATGCTGTTGTTATTTCAACTGGAAGTTTTGATGAATAATGATAAATAGTATGTATGAACTTCAAACTTCACTTTCTTTTTTACTTTCTTTCTTTCTTTTTTTTCTTTTTTTTTGACAGTTTGAAGTTAAAAAGTGAGCGACTGTGTTTGGATGCCAGGTTGAGTTAAGCGCCAGCATGTGAGTAGGCAGTTACTGTGAAACAAACTCACTAAAAAGCTCTCACTTTTCTCTAACTTGTGTCCCTTTGTCTCACTTCTGGCTGTGTATCGTCTCTTGCTCACTTTCAGCATTAAAGAACTAGAGGAATTATTCATGAAAGACTTTTAATATTGCTATATGATTTCACATAATTTAAGTGTGTTACATCTCATGCAATAAAATCTTGAATGAAAATGGGAGAAACTCAGAAAAGTGAGTTTTATTCTCTCCTAAAGCCTCATCTCCCCTCACATCTCTGCCTTTAACTGCAATCTCTATTTTTCTTTTTCTCCCTTCTGAGCCGTCCATACTTCCTCCCCGGGGACGTCCAGCTGGTGTCAACTAGGTCCCTGGTGACTGCTGCCCATGTTGCTAATCACAATAGATTCACTGTCTGTCTACTGTCATGCCCTAAATAATGCATGCAGTGCAGACACCCCATTGACACGTTCCACTCTTACAGGCCTGCAGGCCAGTTTCTCTCTCTCTCTCTCTCTCCATGTGTGTGTGTGTGTGTGTGTGTGTGTGTGTGTGTGTGTGTGTGTGTGTGTGTGTTGTCAGTAGCAGGAGTGTGCCTGTGTTTACACCAGCTGAGATCTGCCGAAAAGGCAGACTGAGGAGGAGTGTGCCGAGCCCGCTCCTTCACTGTTGTCCCCAAACAACATGGATATTGTTGTGGTGATACCGAGGAGATTACTGTGACAATGGCTTTAGAGGTGAGAGGATATCTTCATTTAGTGGACACACAAACACACACACACACACACACACACACACACATTCAAACAACTGCACCTGCCTCTTATCGCCCTCACACATGCATTCGAGTTGTTTAGATACTAAATAAAGTGTCCCAGTGCGTGTCCAAACGCCACCATCTTCTGTCCTCTTTCAGATAAGATGAATAGTCCCACCTTAAGGAGGGTTGATGATACAAACATCAAAGCAGGTGACAGTCCATGTTTTAGGGACTTTTTTTCTGTTTTATCTGGTCATGTGAGGGACGCTGATACATATATGAGTCACAGAGCTGTGGCCTGGGTCACTTCTTCTTTCCACTGACAGCCGCCTGATGTCTTTATACTTACAGACAACAACAGTAGAAAAGCTAATCCTGTAAAGTCACACGGCGGTGACTATGGAAAGGACATGCAAAAAAAAAACAAGAAGGGCTCTAAAAAGAACACTTTAGAGACTCAACGTTACACATGCACCATTTTTAAATTTTGCGACCCGGTTTCGTTACTGCTTCTCTTAACCCTTTAAGAAAATTGACTTTAATTATTTTAAAAACATGGGAAGAAGGCAATGAGCAACAAGAGGAATGACCCAAAAATGAGCAAGAAATTGGTTTAAAAAAACAAAAAAGGTAGAAGATTACCTGGAAATTAGATTTTAAAAGAACTTTAAAAAAATGGAAACATGCTTAAAAATTATTTTGTAAAATAATTTAAGATATAATTATGATCCTAAGTTTTTTTCCCTAGTCCTTTTCTCTTAGACATTTTCCATAGCTGTAAAAAGAAATCTACTAATTTCTTGAAATTTTTGAAGCATCCATTACCAAGTTGCCCTTTTCCCATGTTTTTGAAAGAAATCGCACCAATTTGCTCAAGGTTCAAAGGTTTAAATACTTGTGAAAGGCTTCTGAAAGCAGCACGTGAAAAGTGATGTTGTTCCAGGTTTCAAATGGTTGACTAAACCCTTTAAAGACAAAGGATTTCACAATTGCACATTTTGTTACTGCACACCACACACACACACACACACACACACACACCCACACAAAACTTCCTTAACTTATCCTTTGTTTTACCCTGCAAACCAAGCACACACACCAACCACAGTAATTGCAATAACTGCACCAGCGCTGACAACTCAAGCAAAACATCCCTTGATGGCAACTAAATGCTCACCTGTTAGGATGAAGAGAACAGAGACGTAAAGCGCTGTTCTCCCTGTGGCCTCCATGGCATCTTATCCTCTGGGGATATGTGGGACTTCTGACAGGCAGGCAGGCAAGGAGTGAGGGATGTAGGAAGGAGGAGAGGAGTGGAAGGAAAAGAGGTGGTGGTGGAGGAGGAGGACGAGGAGGAGGAGAGAAATATGACTGGTTGTGGTGACAACATTTGCCAGGGAAATAAGAGGAGCTGCCTTTAGCCTGCATGCAGCCAGGCCCCTCCCATGTGACACCAAGAGGAAGAAGAGGTCCACCTGGCAGGGAGACGGCACAGCATGGTCCTCACACACACACACACACACACACACAGAGAGAGAGAGAGAGAGAGAGAGAGATGCCCTAAGGCTAAGGGTTTCACTTTGTCAAAGAGAAACTGAGATGTAAAAACTGCAAAAGGATAGCTGGGTCTTTACATTAGAATACACCAGCTGTCTGCTGCTTTACTCCCTTAGGCTGTGAAACAAAGAAGAGGCAGGCATACAGAGAGCATTTAACGTCTCTCAGTTTGGTTTCAGAGCCACCAACCGCCAGCAATCAGTTATATATACAGTTAATCTGTTATAGTCTTGAAATTAGAGCACAAAAATACAGAGGGACCGATACTGGGGTCTGGAATGGTGTACTGACACTGACACACGTATCACTGACCTTTCAAATGCCTTCAAGACACATACTCACAGAGAACAGATGATGTCATTTTTTTAATTATTTTTCAGCACTTGGGGACACACTGTGGAGCAAACATTATTCCAGCAAAAGTGAAGGAAAATCTGTTGTTAATTCTTGTTTAGAAACTTTTTTGCATTGCTGCAAAACAAAGACTTTTTTGTGTAACAACTAATGTCTGTCTTACTCAAGGCATAAGTCTGTGTGAAAGACAAGAAGTTCATTTTTTTAATAAAGAAAGTGGGTTAGAATAGAATAGAACAAAATAGAATAGAAAACAACAGATATATTTAGTGTCCACTCATGTAAATTTGTCCTCACCTTTACATACATTTAATTTCAAACTTCAAAAATTTTCTCTGCCATGGGTTAGACCCCATGAAATAAAAACAATACGTAGGCAGTAAATAACTGTGGCAAACAGTTGCGATGAAAGTGCTGACAATTAATGCATATTTCAAATGGTCATCATGAGAAAGCCATTAATATTTAATAAAGTCATTTGTTTAGTAGGATGACAGAGGTCAGCTTATAGGAATTTGTAAGGATGTTTGTTTTGTTCAAATGTTTTTCTCAAAGTGCAAACTACATAAAAGTCACATGTTAAACACTTTGTCCGCTCAATGGCTTGTTCACTACAGTTTTTTTTTCTGCATGGTCATCCTCTGAAAGGATGTGGTCAAACTTGGGACCGAAGTTCCCAGTGAATGAATTAGACCATTGTGGGCTGAATAAATGAGTGCCTAGTTTGGTGATGGCACCATTAAATAAACTGATTATTTTCTTTGCTGTCATGTACTCCGAGGGATGCCCATTTGCAGGGGAACCTGATAAAAGTGAGGTTTTTATCACACCAACAGTACAGTATTTGTTGGCCAGGACACATGATTCAACAAATTCGACACAGAGTCATCTATTCAGTGTGTGGAAAGCATTTTTTTCTCCATGAAAATGATTACATTACAAATGGTCTCAGTTAAATGTTATAAACAAAAGTAAATATAAAGGTGATGCTTAAAATTAATAATATTCTATTTAAAATACAGAAAATAATAAAGTCATAGTTTCTCTTCTACCTTCACTCTATGAAGCTCTCTCCACAGAACCTGCAAGTTTCCTCGTCACCTTTAGATGGAGTCAGTGCTTCATCTGTAAGTTGGTCTGACAATCGCTATATGAATTGAACTGTACAGCAGATTATAATGTTAGTTAAAGGGGTCATTTGTTATTTATTATGATTGTTTGTATTGACCTGCTCTTACATTGCAGGGCTCAGTGGCAGGGGTTCACAATCTTTTTGGCTTATGGACCCTTTAAATCACTGCCCTGTGTTGCAGGTTGCATAATGTTTATAAGATGTAAGAGGAGTAACTTTCCCTTCTCAGAGATTTCCCTCAGTCTTTAAAGGGTGACAGGGTGTAAGTATCTAGAATTTCACAATAAAAGGCAGCGACGTTTAAAAAATTATCAGAATTTGTTAGCATAACTGATTATTTACCTTGTACTTTGCTGTCACACATACTATGATTATGCTGTTTGGAACATTTTGTTGATGTCAAGTGAAAATCATCAAATTTTCTGATTTTATTTTTCAAATAAACTACAGCCTGGTCCTTCAATAAGGGGTCTGTGGTCCCTAGGGGGTCCTCAGAGTGACTGTAGAAAACTCAAACCTGGTGTAAATTTGTTTGATTTCATTCAAAAACATGGGGGCAATGAGCAACCAGGCAAGAAATGTACCACAAATTGCAAGAAGTTAGCAGATTTTGAATACTATTAAAAACAAGACAGGGGAAAAGAGTTTTTTGTGGGATGAGAAAATTCTCTTATCACTTGAGCTACATAAACCATAGATAAAACTATTCTACCAACTAAAAGCTGTGATGTCACAAAGCTGAAAACACAAAGTTTGAAAATACATGTTTTTTATAGGACAGCATCATCTGAGTCCCTTCCCAGGGTCTGTTTTGACTGAGAATTTAACATCCCGAGTTAGTTAAGAGCACTTTCTAATATCAACAGCATTACAGCCCACCTTGAGAGATGCTGTGTATTTTTATTCAGAAGGGAACAACATATTGCCACAAGACTGGGGGATATTGAGAAAGACAAACAGAGATTAGCTAATGGCTAGGTTAGGATGTTATGGCTTACAGTATGAACTTTTGACTTGACAACCACTGCGATGAGAGTCGAGTTAGAAAAGTAGATAACACGATTGACAACATATTTAAGAGTCAAGATGGTACCAACAGCTATTATTTCATACCCAAATATCCCTAACATTTGTTTGTTTTATATGTCCAAAATAACTACAAAATCAAGCAAAACAATTAATAAACAAACAAAACACATACAAAGAGACACAAAATGACAACAATTTGACACAAAACAACAAAAAAACACAAAACCTCATTTGACACGCCCATCCCCACAAAATCAGGCAAAAAACTACAAAGAGACACAAAATTACCAAAAGTAGACAAAAAATAACCTCAAAGGGACACAAAGAAACAACAAAATGAGGCAAAACAATCACAGAGACACAAAATAACAACAATATTAAACAAAACAACCAACATAGACACAAAAAACCCTCAAATGGACACAAAATAACCACAAAATTAGGCAAAACAATGACATACTCAGACACAAAACAACTACAAAGAGACACAAAATGACTACACAGCAACATAAAACAACTGAAAAAGACACAAAATTACATCAAAGATACCCAAAGGACTACAAAAAGACAAAAGACAAGCACAAAGGGATACAAAATGACTATAAAGAGACATAAAGATGCATAACAAACACAAGGAGCCACAAAAACACGGTGGTGGGTCCCTTTGCGCTTCACCCAGGGGTCCATTTGTCTCATAGCAGTATGGAGTTATGACAGAATGAGGGTTTCATATGTCTGCTCAGTGACATTTTGCAATCTCTAACCACTGTCTATGCTCTTCCTCTTACATTATTATGAATGAAACAATCAACAGGAAGCATCTGACATATTTTACAGTTTTTTCTCAATTGCTTCGGCTCATTTCTTGAAACAGAAATGACATTTTCAAAACTCCAGGTGCATTTACCAAAATAGCCTATCTTGTTAAACACAACACCTTAGCTCAACTTAATAAGGTCATATCTCACCCGAAACAGTTCACTCATGCTTCAAAACTAAATCATTTTACTATAGGAAAAACTGACTACCAAAATGAAACACCCCCAAAATGAAAAGCTCCTTTGGCGGTGTGTAAGCAATGCTGGCCAAAATGTTTAGATGTTTTTGTCAGTACGACAGTGGAACCTGGAAATCCCTCACATCCACATTTCACTCTTAGCCCATTTCTTCATTGACACTTACTGGTTACTGCAATATAATGTTTTTGTCAAGCTAACTGATTATCATTGTGTATCAAAGTGACAGGATGTTTTCAACAGTACAAGGCTGCACATTACACATTGCACACACACTGCCATGGAAATTGTTACTGTAAATCCATTCATGTAAAGTAACTGTTGTACATCACAGTAAATGGAAAATGTACACAAAATATATTCATACAAAAACAAAACAAACCAGGTTCCTCCATGTTCAGAAATGACTGATTCTGCTATGGTCAAGTTTGGCAACACTTATTTTCAGCGGTAGCACCTGCCAGCTAACGTGACATGATGTGTGATTGGTGATCTGAAATGTGGGAAACTCGAAACTCATTAGAAAAGTTCAAATTACACCTGACAGGCAATTTACCAATTTGGCTTGTTCCAAGGGATTCATATAACTGTCATGTTATTCATGACACATATGCCTGACAGGTTTTGACAATTGAATGGACTGTTTTGCACGCGGTGGCTTACGCAATGAAATTATGTCTGCATGTTTTGGAAGGTACAACTGTTCGACTGAGAAGCAACATAATCACTTTTGATCTGCAAGATATAGTCAGCTGGTAAAAACTATATTAGTCTGGCCTGGCTCTGTACACCCAGCAAGTTATGTTAACACCTTAAAAACTGGGCAAATTGACTTGATTTCTATTAAAAACAAAGGAAGAAGAGAATGAGCACAATGAGAAGAAATGACTCAGAAATGAGCAAGAAATTAGTAAATAAAAAACAACAACAACAAAATTACCTAACAATAAGCAACAAAAAAATACTAATACAAAAATTAATAAAATAAAATGGGAAAGTTAAAAAATAAATGAAATAATGCGCTGCTCATAAATAAAATAATAATTCTGTAAAACATGTTTAAATATTTAATTTAAAAAATAAAAATATAGCTCCCTGAACATTTTTCCCTAGTTTTAAAAAAGAAAGAATTGTGTTGTAATTTGCAGGACATTTCTGTCAAGTTCATTCAGTCAGTCTCATTGCCTTTTCTCCCATATTGAGAAAAATCAAACCAATTTGGTTAGATTTCAAAGGTTTAATTACTTTTGAAAGGCATCTGAGAGCAACACAAGAAAAGTGATGACGACCCAGGTTTTATAGGGTTAAAGTTCAACATGGCCTGGCATGGCCTTTTTGGATGGCCCAACCAAAAACCAAGACACAGCAGCTGAGAGACACACCCACACACTCACACACACACACACACACACACTCACACACACACACACACACACACAACCTCAAATGGGGGCCCTCTTGCTGTGCTAAAACATGTCACATTTTCCACTTTCAGTCTCCCAGCCCATGTCTGTGACTGTTGCCACACTTCACCACAACTCTACCCCTCCGGACTGTTTGCCTCCCGCCGCCTCCTCCTCTTGTACCTCATCATCCTCATCACATTATCTTTTCTCTTTATTTTTGTAGCACTAAATAATTTTCCCACTGAGGTCCTCCACAATCTAAAATAGTTGCCTTTGCTCCTCATGATCATTTTCTCTCCTTCTGAAGCCCATGTATCTGTCTTCTCCTCTACTCCACTATCTTCTCTTTTTCGATTCAACCTCTTTTTCTCTTTCATTCCTCCTCTCCTCTAGCAGCCTTGGCCTCCAGCTGCAGATACTCAGAGCAGACACAGCACACCAGCCCACATCAAGGCCACACTATTGGCACACGTGTGTGCATGTGCATGTATGTGTGTGTGTGTGTGTGTGTGTGTGTGTGTGAGAGAGAGAGAGTCTGGAGCAGTCGTTACAGTGGGGCCACACAGGGTCTCAGCGGCCTACTGTGATATACTATGGGCTCCGATACGTACTTACGTTTTAATCCACTGATATGTTATAAAGTCTCGCTGTAGCTGATTTGTTATATTTAACCCTTTGAAACCTGAGTGAATTAGCTTGATTTACCACTAAAAAGAGACAAGAAACTGACCTTCAGAAAATGAAAAAAAATCTTTAACATAATTTTAAATACATAATTATAATAATTATGAATACAAGTAATATGTAATATAATATTTCTGGACATTTTTGTCCTTTTGTTTTGGATAATATTAAATAATCTCCTCATTTTCTTGTCAACTTTTACTTTTTTCTTTTTTTTCCAGATAATACTTGGGAAGAAGCTTATTGCCTTTTTCCCTATATTTTCCAAAAAAAAAAAAAAAAATCAACGAGAATCAAACCAATTTTCTCAGGCTCCAGAGGTTTACATGCTTCGACACAACAAAACTAATTTCGATCCAGGTTCTAAAGGGTTAAAGATCCCTCCATTTCCTCATGGAGGGTGTTTAAGTGGAGGATGGACACATATATGACCAGTTCAAGTTATGTTCAAGAATTGTTAACAGGAAAAGCGAGCACTCACACTCTCAATCAATTACTGTGTGACCAAACGAGAAGCGGGCGAGCACAGTGGTGCCTTTGAGGTTCATGATAAGAGGATGTCATGCCTTAGATGACAACTTAAAATGCTTCATATGTAGAAATGTTAGCCTATATCTGAAAGAGACCAATACACAGAGAGAGAGAGATTACTAAGTGGAACAGCGAGAGAGCAGGAAAAAAAGGGCGGGGACGTCTGCACGCCCTATGATTGGATGACAAAGTTTCATTCACACACAAAGATTTATAACAGTGGGAAACTGAATGTTGGACACACACGCTGCGCAGTGTGGGTGCATACGTGTGTGGTGGATGCAGGCGTATGTATTTCCCTCATGCTCACATGTGAACAGCACTTCTTTTTTTTTTTTTTTTTACTGCTGCACCATTGAACCCTTCTATCTCACTCTGGATCTGACTGTTGTTGCCTAAATAGCACCTTGACTACATGAACACCCTGGGTGGGTGTGTGGGTTTGAGTCAGCGAGAAGCTTTCAGAGTGTCTTCTCCACCCTGAACTTTCAACATCAACCAAAACATTGTGTGTAAGTAGGGTGAACACTGGTAAAGTGGGACAAAGGGTAAAATGGGACTGTTAATCTTAATCATTTTCATGTATAAGCATTCATTACAAAAAAATCAACACTGATCTCATACACTAGTACATGATTTATAAACAAAAGTTATCTGGTTATCATTTCGGGGGCATGGCACACCACATTCAACAACTTTGGAGTGAACAGCGATGGTAAGTAAAGTGACATAGGGTTTTGAGGTGAATATGTTGAGGTTATTAAATTAAAAAAAAAAGATGGATAGTTTGTAATTGTAAAATACTTCATTAAGGCATTAAGGGATGTTATTTTGAATCATAATTTTTAAAAAAATCACATTCATATTAATCTTTTTTTAATGTGATTTTGTTTGCCAATGGCATATTGTTAAACTCTGCTATATCCACAACTCTTCTTTTTAAAAAAGGATATGTATAATCATAATTGTCGTTTATGTTAGCCTGCTATTGTGTATGCAATTCAATATGCCAACATCTGAATAAAACTGAATGTGTTTGACCTGTCCCAGATTGAAAGTTTCTGACTTTACCAGTAGCGCCTGGAAAAATGTGGTTTTGGGTCACTGTGTTTAAGGAAGAGTCATCCATCCTTTATCCGTTGGGTTTTTTGCTTCTGTATAATATAAAGTAAAGCTCTTAAGCTATTTAGAATAGTATCATATGTAGGGCTAAGACATTTCGATCATAATTAAAAATGATGCAGAAGGTACATTTTCAGAAAGTGCCTCACTTTATCAGTATTCACCCCATGTCCCAAAGCAAATATGGGGATATGATTCTACAAGCTGCATTTTTATGTCTTCTTTAAGTTGCAACTGCTGTGTGTGTGTGTGTGTGTGTGTGTGTGTGTGTGTGTGTGTGTGTGTGTGTGTGTGTGTGTGTGTGTGTGTGTGTGTGTGTTTTGTGTGTCTGGTGGCAAGAGCCTCACCCCTTTAATGCATTCCACTATCTCGCGCCCACGCACTCGCCATGTGACCCGCAGTCAATGACAGGAAATAAGCCGATGTCAAATCCTGCTGCCTGCAACCCAGATCCTCTTCTGCTTCCAGTCTAAGACTCAGTGTGCTCAAAAACCTAACACACCCACAGCACAGAGCTCAATCTAAGTCTACAGGAACACAGCTGCTGCTTACCCAGTCTGTGTGCACTTTTGCCCCCCTAATGTCATTACTTCGTGTGAATTAGTTTCTTAATTCAAAAGACAAAGCGTAAATATGACTGAGCACATTTAAAGTCTGACTCATATAGTGTACATTCACTGCAGCACATGTGCCTTGGTATCAGTCAATGGCAGGTGTAGCACTGATAACAACTTTCCTTAACAGTTGTATTTACATAGTTGACACCCATACACACACACTTACATAAAATCTTGTTTTCCTGTTCTCCAGTTTAGAGGTCCTGATAAAAATAAAAATCAAGGATTCTTACTCAGAACGGGTACTTTTTTTCAGACATAGGTCATGCTGGAGTTAAAGGTGTGTGTATGTGTGTGTGTGTGTGGGTGGGTAGATGGGGGGGGGTGGCAGTGCTGTTGCAGCAGCATTGCAGCAACAGCACTGCCAGTGTGAAAACAGCAAACATGCAAGATGCAGCATTTTGGCGAGGTTGCCATCATGCGCTGCTCACGCATCGATGGGTCCTGGGTGTGTCCCCCAGCGTTTATCATACCACCGCGAACGGTGCCCATGTGTGTCTGATATTGATGTCCACTGGCAGTGTTTAACAAGTTGTTTTTTTGTCACCCAGCTACCTCAAAAACTGATGTACCCAGTGCATCACTCAGCATTGACATTGTAACAGGGTGTGATTAGTTCCAATTGCAGCACAACAGAACAGGTGAGTAGCTGGTAATGAACTTTATTTAATCTTTTGGCAGGTTTAATGGAGCAAAGGTGAGTATAATCAGGTTGCAGGTAGGTAGAGACAGTTGTCAGCTCTGGGGTGGAGCAGAGTTCATGGGTCAAGCACAGTTCATAGAGAGACTGGGGTGAGCTCACATTCACAGGGGGTAGTTCAGAGTTCAAGTGGGGAAACTGTCAACATGGAGCGTACTGGCAGGTGAATGTATCAGGTAAATTGCAGAAACACATACAGTGTGGTGAAAGCAGGGACTCCAGAGAGGGGGCAGGCAGGGCTCATGGTCAAGGAGGAAGCAGAGTTGGCATCAGGCAGGCAGGAAGCAGAGCAGACGAATCCAGTAGGAGCAGGCAGCAGAGGACAGACAAGGACAGATAACAAGGACAGACGTGGAATCTATGTACCATCAGAAAAATAAACACCAGCTGCACTTACATGGAGATGTTCTGCTCAGCGGGAGGCTCTGAAGACAGCCGTAAGAATGGCAATCTCTCTCAATGGAGCCGAAGCAGTAGAACACCGCACAGCCACAGACAGACAAGAACCAGGAAAAGCACAGGCAAAACTCGTGGTCGGAGACACAAGGCTGTTAGGTTTAGTGGGGCAGAGATCAGGAGAGGTGGTCAGAGATGAGCCAAGGCAAAACAAGGAGAGTGTTGGAAGGTCAGGCATGAAAGCGAAAACAATCTGGAAAAGAGTGAGTGGAGTGAGACTGCTTTAATACTGGCTTGATTGGAGATGATGAGAGGCTGGGAGCACCAGGTGGAGGTGATGGGGCTGAGGAGGGGGAGTGGCCAGGTGGAGAGCAAGGTGGGGGTGGAGTAAGTGGAAAAAATCCCACAGCAGCAGGAGAGAGGCAGGCAGACTGTGACAAGCATGAAGTGTTCTTTTTTACTAAAACAGAGAAATTCAAGTTCACAGTTCCATCCACTGCAGTAAAGACATTTTAATGAATTCTCCAGCAGCATTTAGTCCAACACACACACACAAATCTATGAAAAATAGGTGTTTACATCGCACATGCCACAAACCAAACTGGTGTGTGTGTGCTTGTGGGTGGGTGCATGTGCATGCAGACAGAGTCGAATGGACACAGCCGCCTCTGTGTTCTCTTCAACAGTAAACCGTTGGCTGTTAAGACCAACCACAATCCCAGGCTGAAAGGCAGTACTCCCTTTGCTCAGGTCTGTGCTTGTCGCCTTCACTTTGCACAGTCATAAAGCCTAGGATAAGGAAAACAACACCACGCTTGCACCAGTCAGAGGTAAAAGGGTATATATTAGCCTTATTTGACCAGCCTCACCTGCTTAGTAACAGCCTGAAGTAACCTGAGAGTAAAAGGTGACATTCTGCGACATGATGTCATACACAAGTGCCAAGTACACTAATTTCCTGAAAGCACAGGTTTTGCCATGGGAGGTAGACGTCAAAACACCCAGGGCCCCCAACACACACACACACACACACACACACACACACACACACACACACACACACACACACATCGTTGGCTTTAACTAACAGAGACCAGCTCATTGGCCTCTTTCCTGTCATGGAAGGTGTGGTACTGTTTATCGTCACTCAACACAAACTAACTGTTCCAGTGTACAGGAATTCACCATTTACAATTTTTTAAAATAGAAAAAATACATGTATATGTATATAAGGTGTGTATACGCTGTATATACATACATACAGAAAGCTAACGCTACAAAATAAAACATGTATAATGTAATGTAAGTCCATACGAAGAAGAAGAAGGAGAGAAGATAATTAATTAATAACTAATCAATTTAAGTCAATTTGGCCAGTATAGGACACCACAACAGGTTTTATAAACACATGCATACACACATACATGTACACATTGACACGTGTAAGTGCGCATCCATGTTCATACACAAAGACCTCATTTATCTTCAGTCATTGGAAACATTGCGTTTTGCGTATGTCATTCTTTTTCTCCATATTTCTTCATAGATATGGACCTGTTTTTTAAATCACATGGTAATTTTTCCATTGAATACATTTCATTTACAAGGCCCTTCCTTTTAGAATTAATCAAGTTTTCATTTTATTTACCAAAAATATTATTCAACATAATGCTGCATTCTGCATCCCTGCTGCGATGCCCCACATCTGGTGGTCTCTCCCTCTCTCCTGGGGGGTGTCACAGTGAAAGATTTCCCACCAGTGCTTAGTAGAAGTATGACATTACATAGGCATACTTCCTGTCAAAAAAAGAAGAGATGTATGGATAGGAGTAGTTGAACAGCTGGTTGGGGCGTATTGTATCACACACCAAGTCTCCTAAGTGGAGGCATTCCTTTGAAGGTATTTTGATGTGATACCCATAACCACCCACAGCCGTGATGTAATCAGTAAGAGGTGTAAAGTAAAACAAGCCCAGGTCGCCTGCTGGTTGGCTTTCTATGGAAAATGGAAATTCTTGCAGAAACACTTGTTCCTCCACCCAGATACGTCACTAGCCTTTTACCAAACCACGAAAGCTCCACACACATATTTTGATTCTTTTATTGTGCTACTGATTAAAGAAATGAGATTTAGCATGCTAATAAGTAAGCTCTGCAAGTGCTAGTAGGTAGATTTTGTTAATAGATATTTGTTTTTATCTGAAGTCATCTAACATGCTGTTGGCTCATGCAACAAATTTACCGCATAGATATGAGAGCGGTATTTATCTTTTCATATCAACCATCAATACAAATTCTGAGTAAAGACGGATGTGGATATTAGATCAGCTTGGGTTTGAAAAAATAAAAGAATACAACTGTAATAATAGAAACATTAAATACCAATTTCATCATCATAGATGAAGATTATGATGGTCAGTTTTTTCCATGATTGCCAGAGGTATCGGTCATTTTGAGTTAATGTTATCTGTAGGCAGATGTCCTGTGTCTTTCAGTCAAACTTGATGAAGGTCTAGTCGAGAGAACTATCTGTCTTTGTGACAGCCAGTTTGCCACATTACATAACTCTGCTGAGTTTGAAACTGATGCATTAATTCAGGCAGTGACTTCAGTTAACACCTCTTAAAAAGGAAGATGCATAAATGAGTCATATTATGCTGAACCAAGCAATAGCTTCTGTGTCAGCTTCAAAGGAGCAGCATGCAGCATTCTGAGCATTAATGTAGCAGCAAACCACTATCGGCTATGTAAAGACATAGTGGAGTAAAGGCGTCCTGGGCAGAGATTCCCTTTGGGTGTGTTGTAACCAGAGCTTCTCTGTGGTTTGTTGTGGTAAGTTGGTCCAGTAAGCCAGTCCAGCTGTGCATGCATGTTAATGCATGTGTGTATCACACTAGTTAGCCCACCGCCGCCACTTTGTACTGTGTTCATATGAGAGTT
Organism: Plectropomus leopardus; assembly: GCF_026936395.1. Taxonomy (NCBI): domain Eukaryota; kingdom Metazoa; phylum Chordata; class Actinopteri; order Perciformes; family Serranidae; genus Plectropomus; species Plectropomus leopardus. The sequence continues at coordinate 14,753,448 of NC_142192.1, read as the reverse complement.
ACTGCTGATATTGGGATGTGCCCCCTTTTCGATTCCCACCAGGTAACAGCATTAACTCTGTCAGCACTGTTGCCATTGTTAGCACTGTTTACATAGTTAGCACTGTTAGCTGCTACCCACCAGCTCAGCTACCTCCATGTTGAGAACTGTGTGAGAACTGATTTGCTCTGACAATCACAAGGGATTTTTATTCCTTTTTTTTTTTATTTAGTTTTGAGATGAACAATAACCGGCACAGACCTAAAACAAAACGTGTCAAACTGCTGCAGTTCAACATCGCCTATACACTGGTTATTGTGGGACTGCAAGGTGTTGACGGTTGCGCTACTAAATTTGGGTGGGAAACCGATACACAGAGCCCGTATATACTTAATCCGTAATTACTGTACACATTGTATTTTGGGTTATTTTATAAGGAATAATTATACACAATTATTTTGGATTAATAGAGTTAATTTGCGGTATTATATACAGGAAATATTACTTAATCAGTAACAGCATTTAACTATTATCTTATTTCGTACTTTAAGTTGTTATTTTATGTCTCCTTAGCCTAAAGTGAGAGTAAGAGAAATACTAGTTATCTTATTACATGCGGGGACAGGTGTGAGTGTACCACACTCAACTTGACATGTGCAAAAGTTAAGTGAACAGAAAGGCTGAATGTCTGCTGTCTTGCTGTGTTGGTGTAAATTAAAAAAAAAGACCAAATCAAGAGAAAATGCAACTGCTCATAACCCACACACCAGAAACACTAGAGAATGCTACCGAACACCAAATTGTGTCTTCAAAAGACACATCTTCGTTTTTAAGAACATGGCTATGTGTCAATAGTAAAGATTACAAAAATATTTTATCATGTTTAAACAATAAATACAAATTGTAAGGATAAAGAATATGCACAAGAAACTGGCATGAATTTAAATTCTCAAAAATCCTTAACTGTACTAAGATGTAGTAATCATTATCACAAGTGAGTTTTAAAGAACAGTTTGGTTGCTACCTGAAGTCACAGTTGGTGCATCAGTCACAAAAGTGTGTAATGTGGCAAGAGGAAAAGTCTCACATTTATGTCGACATACTGCAAATACAGCAAAGAGGAACACAAGTGGACCCTCACCCACAGAGTGAAAAACACTGCTAAGTACGATCACTGAGTTCTATCAACACCTCCAACAAGCTGAGCAAAAACTATTAAGTTTAATCCTTAACCCATTGGTATTTGCTGTACTAAAGAAAAAAGAGCGTTTCTGCTATTTTGTCCACCCCTGTAAAAATTCAGGGATACAAAAACTGGAATGTAAAGCATGTGTTTACTCATGCAAAAACCATAAACAAAGACAAAAGAGACCCTTTAATTAAAAGCGATGTGGAAAACAACCATCATGTTACCAGTAATTAGATCCCACCTGTCTCCAAGGAGTACAAATACAAGGAAACACGACAGTAAGACCATATGCTATTCAGTAACTCAGCCCTTTACTCCCACAGTGTGCACATACAGTATCTGTGACCACTCAACTGATTACAGACAAGATGGCATAATTGTTCCCAGGTGAAACAGTAACGATTCTTCACAATGTGAGAGTCGTACATGCCAGCGAAACACCAGCGGTGCCTTTTAAGGTTCAATTAAAGTCCTCTCCCAGCGGAAAGATAAACCAACTTTGATTTTTTTTATAACTACAGATGTTATAAAACAATACAGAAGGATACAGCCTTTGAGTGCTCATGTTGTTCATTGTAAGGTACATTTTGAACAAATGCAGGTGAATAATAATCACATATGCAACTCCAGGCGTTTCCAGTGGTTGTCAACAACCGGTTGCATGGAGCATGTGTGTTGCATTTTGTCTGTGCACTTTAGATTGTACAAAAAAAACTGAGAAAAGTGTCTGTTTTTGTCATCAGTGGCACCTTTCCAGTCAAAGTCCTTTCCAGGTAAAACATACCATCCTCTGCTAATTTCCTCAGTAAATTACATGTCACTCTTTAGGAATGATAACAAAGGGGACTTGCTGATATGATTATGTCCTTGAAGATTTTCATAGATAAATAACTCACCTCACTGCAGATTGTGATTACACTTTTGACAGCACTGATACTGCATTTTTATAGCTTTCTTATTATAAAAGTACATAAGACAGTCTGTGAAAAAAAAAACACGTCTAAAATGTTTTAAGAAACATATTTTAGCGTGCTATTTAGCTTTAAAATGAGAAAAATTGTGACTTGGCCACCATGTTGGTAATAGGGTTGGGTCTCGTTTGGGGTTTTTCTTATACTAGTGCTAAAACAATACTTTTAAAATGGTACCGCTGCCTAAAAATTGCCCAAATGGATACTTTTTAAAAAATAAAGTACAAAGTGATTTTGGCACTCAGGAATGGCTTTTATTTGATTACAAAAGCAAATTTAAACTGGACTTTTTTACAACATACTTAATAGTTTAAAGAATTCTTAAATATAGAATTCTGGATAAATACAATGCATAAAACTAAACCCCACTACAATCATTTAACACTAAATAAGTAACAGGGCTACTAACAGCAAAATAAATTTTGATTTGGGATCTGTAATTGCCTCAGTAACTCAGAAAGAACTCAGTAGACAGACAAGGCTGTCACGAGCCTACAATGAGAACAGCTGGTCCACCTTAAAATCCCACATTAATTTGCAATGGTAAAGACATTTAGCCTGCCTTGCTAACTTCAGGGCTAACTCTCTTCACTTAAATCAGCAAGTGACAAGCAAGACACAGGAGCTTGGCTCATGACTTGAAGAGTTATAGCATTTATTCACTGATGAACAGCCTCAACTGTTCACACACTGTGCTGCTACTTCATGATCTCTGCTGCAGTCCAACCAGCCTCATTGTCACTATCACTGGCACACACACACACACACACACACACACACTCTCACACACACACACACACACACACACACACACTCACTCACTCACTTGCTCTCTGTCTCGCTACTCACATAATCTGGCCCTATATGAGGCACTGAAATATACATTATGATTCGGTTCGGTAGGTACTGGTCATATAGGACGTAGCACTGGGTTTTGGTACTAAACCCTAGTTGGAAGTAATGAGTGACACACCAAGCACTACCCACCACCCACAACTTTCTCATTTTACAGCCAAACAGTACACAGCTGTCTATTGGCAGTTTCACTACATTTCAGGATCAGTAATTGACATGATTGACAGCTGTGTTGGAGACTCCGGCTCTGATTGGTAGTTTTCGTCAATGTGCAATACGAGGATGCAGATTATTCACAGATTATCTCTCTCATTTAGTCTTTTAAGCAAATATGACAAAAATTAAGTTTTATAAAAGTTACCATCTAAAGCTTTCAGTTTTAAAATACTGTTTATGAACACCACTGTGTAATGGCTTATATCTCAACAATAAAACTGCTGAGTTCACTTGATTCACACAGCCTGAGTGACTAAGCACTAACACAGCAAACATTATCTGCCCCCTTCCCGCCCCCATCTTCCACTTCTTTCACTATTACTGCAAAGGCTAAAAAAATAATCCTTCCGATCCACCCTTTAATCGCCAGCCCATTCCTTAAAAAAAAGACAAAAGAAATCTGTCAAATATTATTCATTTGCTCCCAGCTTGTTTTTCCCCCTGCGTCTGCAGTTAATTTTCTGCGGAATGTGAGGAGCAGCTGTCACTTTAGCACATGAATGGAGCCAGTTTAGTGGCCCAGAGGCATCGGAGTGGATCAACGGCGGAGGAGGGACAGCTGGGCCCGAGGGGACAATAGCACTCTCAGTTAATCATTAATACTCTTAATGAACAGCAGCCAGGCACCAGAGGTTCACTCACAAGTCTCTCCAGAATATTCCGCCTGCAGCAGGAGGATGCAGGCAGCCTCGGCTTGCCTGCTGACCCCAAACTGACACTTGTTGATTGGGGCCTTAAAGAGGGACTGCAGGACCTTCAATTTGTTGTCTGTCTGATGAAGTTTCACCCATCAGACTTGGAAAGAATGACAACTAACTGACCTGCACTTGATTAAGGTTTTAATGCACAAGATTTATTGCTTAAATTGTGTTCTCTTTTCAAACTATGTTGTCTTTATCAACAAACTTGCACATTTTGCCCAAAGGGTTAATAAAGTTATGTTGAAAATGCCTTTTGACCATTTCCAGAAGTCATGACAGTAGCCAGGCAAAATGTCACAATGAAATTGTGCATACCACCTCAAAATAGCGCCAATGAATCACAGCCAAGTAAAGATTTCTTGCTAAGGGTTTTAGCATTTTGTTGTTTGGAACCTGCATGCTTGGGCAGAGCTAGGCTAGCTATTTCCCTCTGTTTACATTCTTTACCATTGCAAATTACCATTTACATAGCAATTACTTGCCTAGTGTTGTGCTGAATGTTGGAAGAAAACTTTGCTCTTCTCTCATGCCTCAATGGTGACCAAAGAAAACTGAGCAAAATCTTGATCAATTTAAATAATTGGGAGGCACATGTAACAACAGCGAAACAATATCAAAACATCCATTTACAAACTCTCACAAAACGCATACAGTATTAACTGCATTACTTTTTAAAACATATCAAACGTCTCATTCATAGATGAATGGTTCATTTGTGTTTTTTATGTAGGAGTGTTTTTAAATAGTACAGTTACGATTAAAATGCATGTTTGGGAAGTGCTGCGCATACGCCTGGACAAATAAGACCTGGATTATACTGCATGAGTTGTGTGAGAGTTTCTAAACTGATGTTTTAACATAGTTTTGCTGTTTTTAGACACGGCCCCCATCAATCCATTAAGCTTTTTTTCCTTTCTTGGATTCTTTGCTCACTGTGAATGTATGCGAGAAGTTTTCTTCACAAATTCAACATAACATAGGGTAATCGATATCGATTGTCCTTTTGAGAGTAAAGAATGCCTTTAATAAAGGAACAGTACATTTTGAGTAGCAGCGTGTGTAAAATTTGCCTAGAGATAGATGAAAAGATTGATACAACTTTCATGTCCAGTTAGCTTAGCTCAGCACAAACACTGAAAACAGAGGGAAAGAACTAACCTGGTTCTGTCCATAGATAAACACTTAATGAACTCATTAATTACACTATTTAACTTGTTAATTTAATTTTTTAAACATTTTAAACAAAGCTGTGTTAATTACTGGGCTGTAGAGGTAGTGGAAGAACATACTGTCCTCTGTATGCAGGGAATGTCGGAGGTTTAGACAAGCATAACTAACAATTACCAAACAGGACTCTCGCCTAATAAGAGGTTACAGGTACCACTGTATGGATAGACTATCCTATCGTGTACCTGGTGGTCCGTCAAGGTTAATTTTATTTTCTTGTAAAATTTACAGTTTCATTTGTAAACAAACACACAAAGGGGATGCTAAAGTAAAATAAGCTTGTGGCTTAGACTGAAACCAAAAGTTTTATCAGTAACAGATTCTTTGTTTCCATAAAACTCTTAACTTATTTCTTGCCACAAGTTAACATAGCCGCCAAATAACCTGAGAGGTTACTGGAAGATAAATGAGTTTCTAAAGGAGAGCAGATGTTAGCTAGAGGTCTCATTTGAATGTTACACTGATCCTCTGTTTATGTTTGTGTGAGTGTGTATTTGTGTGTGTGTGTGTGTGTGTGTGTGTGTGTGTGAGAGAGAGAGAGAGAGAGAGAGAGAGAGAGAGAGAGAGTGTGTGTTTGCAACCACATGAATTTGTATGTAAGTGTGTGTCTGCTCGTGGCTAAGCGTCCAGCCCAGCCCTCCCCATCGGCGGAGGTGGCAGGTGTTCTTGTGTCCCCCTAAAAGAGCAGGTTTTTATGTCGCCTCCTCAAGTTAGTGGCTTGGTTGCTATGGCGATGCCCTAACAGAAAGAGGCTTGTGTCTGGGGGCCGGTGCTGGGGAGAAGAGGAGGGCAAGGGAAGAGGAGAGAAGGGGCTTTACTTGCACTACACCCACACACACACACACACACACACTGGACTTCAGTCTGGCTTGACAAGAAAGAGGATGAGAGGAAATCAAGTCAGAATTGTAAAAAAAAAAAAAAAAAAAAAACAGGCTTGGATTGTCTGCCGGCACCATGTCAGGTTCTGTCTTTACGCTCAAAATGTCGCCTAAACATTAAGCTGCTGATGGGTGGATTAGACCTGAGTCACACGAAACACTAAGTGATGCTTGTAAATCCTGACAATGGGATTGGGAACTTAAAAAGGAATCTAATATCACACATCCTATCCGGTTCCTCCCCAGGTGTGACAGCTGTCTGCCTGGAGACTTCAGGTTATTATCACTGTACTCTGTGCCTTGTGGCGGGGGACATCCCCCTCTATTTAGGTGGGACATGTCAGACAGGCCCACAATCAATCTCGCCCTCTCTCTACATGTAGATCTTCTGCTGTGTGTGTGTGTGTGTTTGTGTGTGTGTGTGGGTGGGTGGGTGTAAGGAGATCTGGGAGAGACTGGGAGTCACCTGTCCCTTGTTGGCCTCTCTCGCCCCCCTAGGGAGGGCCGTAATTCTCTCTTGGCTGGACTGATCAGCAGCTGCCACGTGCATGCACGCACACACACACACACACACACAAACACACACACACACACAAAGGCAAACACACACAAACATAACACATTTTCTTTCACATCCAGAGAGTAAAAGACTCTTTTTTAGGGTTCTCAAAAGCAGCGGCACATTATGACCCAGAAGACCTGCCTTAGTGAACATTTGACACCATATTATCACTCTTATACCCTGAAACTGATCAGCATTGGGAGCTAGTTTGTTTTTGTTGAGTGAAAAATGAAAGCTGCGCTAATCAATATTTTTCCATTAACCCTTTGACACCTGAGCAAAAATGGATGCGCCTTCGATCACCAGACTTCAACCAAACTCTGCGAGACAAATAAGACACCCAAGAAAGGAAGTACTGTCTTCACAATTAAAATGTTTTTTTTTTCCTTTACCCTGATGTTTGATTCCTTATCTGGATTAACTTGAACCTGAAGAATGAGCAGTTCCGCCCCAAACACCTGGCACTGTCTTATCTCAGCAACATTCAAGTTTGCAGAAAGAGCTCATTACCGGACCTGTATAGTACATACCTGAGGAGCTGTCTCGACAACCTGTCAGACAAACATTTGACCACTGTAGATGAACTGAACATGTTGACTGAGAAAAGACAGTCAGGCCGCCTTTTTAGTGTCATTTCACAGTTAAATGTCAAGGAGTGGCTGTGTTATGCTTCACACTATGGGCGCCAGTGGCAGATTCTCAGGAATACTGAGCTGAAATGCCAGTTTTGGAATTTGGCAGCAACTTGTGTTGTGATTCCAAAGTATCATATGAGAATGTGAAAAGTTTTGACAAAGAGTTACCACAAGACACGTTTAAATTGTCACTGGTTTGCTAGTTACCTACCATCAAGACCAGTTTTAGAAAGTAACTACATTTACTCTAAACAAGCAAATTTCTTTTAGGTATGTTAAATTTACCTTAATATTTTTATTTTATACTACTTAATACTACATTTTAGAGGGAAACACTGCACTTTGTTTTACTCTGCCACATTTATCTAAAAACTTTTTGTTACTTGTTACTTTTGAGAATATATTTTACACTAAAACATTTCCTAATTTTTTAAAACACATTATTAAAAATGAAACCAGTGGTCCCCAGCCTTATGGGACTTGCGACCCTTACACAAAAAACTTACCAGATACTTTAGATAACGACTCTAGAGTGAAAGAGATACAATTATCCAGTCTTTCACAAAATAGCAAAGATTAGAGAGGAACAATATTGAGACTGATGTAGGCATTATCTCAGGACAACCCAGATTTATCTTCTGACCCCTGTAAAGGGCATTTGACCCTTACTTTGGAAACAACTGCATTAAACGAAACTGAGGATAAGGTTAAGTCTAAATTAAGTCTGTCTATAAGTGACATTGAGATTAAAACATCTGTTGTAAGAAACTAGCACCAACCTAATAATCCTTTACATTTGTAAAGCTCAGGAACTTTTCTTGTTTACTGCAGAATGCTTTTTTTTCTTTTTACTTTCGATACTCTAGGTGCATTTTGTTTATGATAAATCTTTACTTTATTTGAATGCATAACTTTTCTTTGTAATGAAGTATTTTCTACATTTTTTCATTATGTTTACTGAAGGATCTGAGTACTTCTTCCACCACTGATCAACATGCATGTCGTCATGCATGTCTGTTTCAAAACCTAATATTAAACAACGGAAACATGACAATTCTGCAGCAAAATTAGAAATGCCCTGATTGAGTAACACTGCTAAATGTGCTGTCAGTCAAGAAATCCATATATGCACATCTTAAGCAAGTGTTTGTGTCCAAAAATCAAGACAAGCAGGTTGCTGCTTTTGCCCCTCTTACCGTGACTCCTTCTTGTTACTAAATAAGGTGTTATATAATAACTGTTTAAATGGTTAATTCGGTAAGAGATTATTTAAGTCTACTAAAATGATACCACAAGGAGAAAAAAAAGTGTTTAGAAATTCTTTAATCTTTTGAATTGTCACTACATAGTATTACTGATCATACTGCAACTTGAGCACCTCAAAACAACAAGAACAAAAAACAAAAAAAACCCCTCAAGATTAAACATTAAAATATTTGCTGACATTATTGTTCCCAGAACAGGATGTTCTTAATTGGACCATCATGTTCCTTTAACTTTTCTAAAATGACTCCACACCATAAGTCCTGTCAAGGTAAACACATGACAAATAAAGACTGTAGAAACTTTTTAAAAAGTTTGTGTGTCAGATATTGACTAATCAATGACTGTTTCAGAATGTGTGTGTGTGTGTGTGTGTGTGTTTTTGAGGTGTGTGTCTCATCTTTATACTGCATACAACAGGTCTAATTGGTTTGTTCTCCTGCCTGATAAGAAGTACATATGCTAATGGATTCAATCTGGGCGATGGCTCTCAGAGCTGATTTCACATGAACAATGATGATGAAAAAATGTAAATGCCCACATTTACAGTAATTGGTCTGGGAAACATTGTCCGCATTGTGTGTTTTGTGATGCAAATGCATTAAATGTGGGGTTGCCCCTAAAGTTGTGCAGGACCGATTGACATACATACTTCCATGTCATTATCTCTCCCAATCTTCACCTTTTCAGTGAAAATCAGTAGATTCTACAAGCAAGACAAGTTTGCATGTAAATAAAAGCACTGAGGGAATGTCTTTCCTCTGATCTTCTGTGTGTCTCTAATACAGCCTTCCACTGAAGCTATGATAATGGAGCCCGCTTACACGCCTGTAATTGGCTATTCATTGGGATAATCTGACATCAAGTCTTGTCATGTCTAAACCGTGTCCAGCATTAAAGAGAGAGAACAAGTGAAATAAAAACTTAATGTCAGAGATTGAATAATTCTCAGAAAGAGCACATTGTTTCAAAATATCTGCACATGCACAGGTTACATTACTATTGCCTTTGCTTTGTATTTTCAAGCACTTTGTGCATTTGGCTTTAAAAGTGCTCTTTAAATAAAATTATTGCAATTATAAATGACACCTAATATAATATGCAACATTAGAACTGCAAATACAAATACAGCTATTAACATAAAAATAAACTAACTAAATAAAACACAGCAATATGAAACATGTTACAAGAAATATATTAAAGCAGAAAACTAAAGTATATATATATTCTGTAACATAATTTTTAATACATAATTAAGATTATAAATATAGATTTCTGGACATTTTTTTCCCATTATTTTTTTTTGCAGTATGTGGGACACATCTTGCTAATGTTGCACATTGTGTTCCTGAAAGAAATCAAACCAATTTCTCAGGTTTCAGAGGCTTATATGGTAGTGACAGGCATCTGAATGAGGCACAAGAAAACTGATGTTGATCCAGGTGTTTAACGGTTAAGTTGCAGCCTATATAAATTGTATACATTTCAATCGGAAAATTAACATTTCTTTTTGAGTAATTTCGTTTTAATATTAGATAAATAATAATAATAATAATTAATTATTATTAGTAGGCCTGTGGGTTTAAAGACAGGCAAATAGCTAAATAATAAATTAATCAGGTGAAATCGGACAAATAAGGTTTAACATCTTGGGCCCTTTAAAAATTATCAACCCGTCACCAAACATTTTCTAGAGCGTTTTCTACAAATGTACTTTACATTAAACAATTATTTTTTATTGGTTTAAGATAACTAGGGGCAGAGCAAAGAGTCAAAAAATGGCTGGTCCCATAACTTACCAGGAAAGCCATGAGGCATGTTGGTTTTCTCATGCTGGGAATATCAGTCCTGCAGCTAAAACAACAAGGGTATAACAACAAAAAAATGGTTGTAAGGTGTTGACTGACTTATAGACAAAATATTTTTACAACACTTTACTTTATATAGGAAAGGGTTTTAAGATGATACTTAATATATAATACATTTCTCTAAAGTAAAACCAACATGTTTTTAAGCTACCAGATGCCTTGAAATTGTTCCTTATTGTGTACCACCCTGTCACATATCAGACATTTTTAGTATTTTTATCATTTATTATTAAATATGATGCAGTGATTCCATGTCAGCCACAATAGTCCATAATAACTTAAACACACGCGCATGTCCATTGTGGACACGATGGCACCATGAAAACAGCAACACAAGAACAGGGAAAGCATGGCAGAAAAGCTGGACAAACTGTTTTAATGAATTGTCACAGGTTACACTATGATTTAATGAATTAATGAGTGAAATGTTCATTTGTTTCATAATTAAAAAACAAAACAAAACAAAAACATGAGTGCACCATTTTACCTTACCAGCTGTCCCATTTTACCTGAGGTAGGTTTTCTCTGTGTTTAGACACACACATTTTCTAAATGATGTTTCTTAACAACATATTTTCTTCATAGAAATGTAGCAGAGAATCATAACAAGTTATAAAAGTAACACCAAAAGTTTTATGTTGTTTTATTGGTAATCTACTCAGTTTCTGGCCTATATGAATTGATTTTCAATTTTAAAAAAAGTAGGCCTATGATTTCTTTTTGAGGAATCTTTTTTTAATATTAAACAAATTATAATAATAACAATCATTATTCCTACTCGACATACATGTTGTAAATTGACTTTTGCTGTGAAATTAATCAAAGATATACCCTGTGAAGAAAATGAAGACGTGGATGATCCTTTGCAAATTCCCCATATTTTCGAAATAAAATTTAAAAAAAAAAATCACTTCTGGTTTTCTTGCCTTTCCTGTCCTTGGGCGCTGAGCCCTGCAGACGACCACCGGAGCAGAGGAGTCCCCCTGCCACAGATCAAGCCACCGGGGCCTTGAACCTGACCCTTCAGGACCATCTAGGGCGAGCTTGTCACATTGCATCCCCGCTGGCGCATTGTTGCCCGCAGGAGCTCCTCAATGGGCTTGAGGGAGATAGATAGTGTGGCCGTCCATCCAATAAACCGCCTCTCTCCCCTCTCCGATCCCCGTGGTGCTCCCGGTTTTGACACAGGAGACAAAACCCGCGGAGAGGACTATGAATGGTAAAGCACCGAGGAGGCCGAGGGAGAGCAAAAAGGAGGCGGTGTGCCTTTGTAGTCGGGGAGGAATGCGGAAATGTCCCCGCTCCGTGTCAAACCTCTCTGAAGGGGGTCAGGCCACATTCAGCCGGCGTGGGAAAGCCAGGCAGAGACGGAGCTCACACAGGAGAGCGGGGCTCCAGTTTGCATGGGCCTATCCGGGGATATATGGAAGAAAAAAGAAGAAGAAAGAAAGGAGAAAATCCAAAGAGGAGCGTGGTTTTTGGAGGGCTGTATCACGCGTTTGCCTTTGTCCTATGACCCCCCAATCTTACACCCCTCCTCCACCACCCCCCACACACAAAGTTGCAGTGAGAGTGTATGTGTGAGTTTTCGTACAGCCCTCCACCACCACCTCCTCCTTCTCCTCCTCCCTTGTTTGAGTGTCTCTGCTGGGCTGGTGCAGTCTGAGGGATGGGGGATTAGAGCTTGCACCGTCCAACTACCTGTGTGGCCCCCGCATGGAGGACAGTGGACAGGGATGATTGCAGGACATTTTATCCGATGCCTCCTCAACATTTTATCGGACATGCCGACGTTACGACATTTTATTGACAACACAAACCAAGGTAAACACTGAAAAGAGGGGATATTTGTCCATAATTGTGTGCCAAAAATTGTATTTAAGAGGCTAGAAATGTTGCTTTGCAGTCCAATATCATTTTAAAAACGCAAAAGAGCAACTCCCGAACTTGCTAGAATTTAAATTAGTCTATTTGGGTGCACGCACAATTAAATTAGAAAAAATTCGGGGAAGCTATCCAAGCTAATAAAAACACCTTTAAAACTCTGCCACTGCACTATTGTATACATTTATAACGATTTCGGGTGTGAACGTTGAGTTTTATGGGGTTTTAAATGGACTGTTGCTGTAGGAAGTTCAGACAATGCAATCAGTAGACAGCCACGTGCTCGCCAAGTTTGTGTCGCCTCAAACAAACTTTGATAAAACGGGACACGAGAGGAATTGCCATGTTATTTTGCTAACTTTAAACAGCTCGCTGTTTACGGTTTGTGCTTTCTTTTTTGCGTGTTCTCTTTAAATGTTTAATTTCCTTTAACAGAGTGAGACAGCCCACATGCGCATAACTTCAACAGCACTGCATGTGGGGTGAATCTGTGAGTGCGCGAGGCTGTTTATCTGGTGCAAACCTACTTTAAAATGAGGCTAATTTGAATTATTTTACATTGTGTTAGTGGTAGGAGGACATGAGTTGTTATGCGTAATAGGAGGAGGAGTGGAAGTTGGGACGCAACGGGGCTCTTGTGTTGATAGTCGGAATAAAACATGATGACAGTCCTGTTATTGCCTACCTGGAGCACAGTTTGACCAAATCTGACAAAGATGGTGTCTTCCTCCATCTGTGTCTCCCTGTCATCTAGGCATTGCATGTGCCAACTTTTTTCTGTGAATATGCCTTTGTGAGAAAACTCTCTGGCTCGTCACCCTCGCCGGGATTCCCCGCAATATTTTCAACAAGAGAGGAGAAAAAAAATCTGCAAAAATGGACAAAGAAAGTACTGGTACTCAATATGAACCTGTGGCCGAGATTGGAGAAGGCGCTTATGGAAAAGTGTACAAAGCGAGAGATTTGAAGAACGGGGGACGCTTTGTAGCCCTAAAAAGAGTTCGTGTCCAGACGGAGGAAGAGGGGATGCCTCTCTCCACCATCCGGGAGGTGGCGGTACTGAGGCAGCTTGAAGCTTTTGAGCACCCCAATGTTGTCAGGTAAGTGAGGGGACAGGTGGGTGCTCTGTCTGTGTCTGTCTGTCTGTCTGTCTGTCTCTTTGTCTCTTTGTCTCTCTCTCTCTCTCTCTCTCTCTCTCTCTCTCTCGCTCTCTTTGTGTCTGTGTTTTTCTTTAATTGGTGGGCAAAGTATACAACTATTTTACTGAAGTCAAAGTATAGATGCTCCTTGTAAAATATTACTCCAGTACTAGTGAAAGTTGCTGAGTTACATTACTGCTTGAGTTAAAGTGCAGGAGTAGGCCTACTTGCTTATGAAAATACATAAAGCCTTCAGATATAACTTTTGTTGCTTCTGTTGTGCAACATTTAATTCAGAATTTAATGTTGCACAAAAGAACAACCAAATAAACTGTAGTAAAATTGGTTTGCTATCAGCCTGCGCAATTCCGCTGGCCTCCGTGTATGATCTCGCGTGAAAAATGGAGGATTGATTTACGGCACAAAAGGAAGTGCTTCAACCATTGCACACAGCCGGAAGAGAACTGTGCTTCTTGTTTTCCCAGGTTCTGCACTAGCTTTCTGCAGTAAAGGAGTAGTTTTGCAGTGAATGAGCAATTTTGCAGCGGACACTATTGTCCACACGAGTAGTAGATTAGAATTGCAAAGTGTGAGCACTTTTCTAAATGGATTAATGTGTAAAGTTAACGACCAACTGTTTGATTGTTATTTGTCGAAACATAAAAGCTTTGCTTATTTCAAACCACACCAAATGCGTTTTATCCTCAGTCAAAGCTCACAGCAACATATTGCATATGTTTTGACAGCATTTCATAGTCTATCGATTAAGCAATTTCCCATTTTCGATTAAATTATTAATGATTAATAGATTAAGTGTGATCACCCCTATAATGGATCGATGGATTCATAGGCCGATCTGTTTGTGATGTCACTGTAGGGAATATGAAATGAACGCCAGATTATCTGAGAAATTATTATAATATATGCTTTAAATGTTGGTATAGTTTGGTGAAAAGCTGCCACATAGCTAAAATCTTGCAACAATCTTGCATATATAACCGTTACCCTGCAATTCAAACATATATTTTGGCTGGATTTTTTTATTTCTTGAAGCAACTGAATGTAGGTGACTCAGGACGAACGGAGGCCATAGCAACGGTAAAAAATCAAGTAATGCAAGGTTACTTTAGTTTTAAAACAAATAAAATGGAACTATCTAAAATTATTACCATATCACTTCACCTCATCAGGGAACATGTTCTTACTTCTCACTTCAGTGTTGCGTATATCGATGATGTTTATTGTTTATCACTTGTCTGTGGATAGTTGCTAAGCTCTGAGGAAACCTGAAAGCGATCCTCCTAGTATTTGCCACAGTGGCGCTTCAAAAAGTTGAAAAGGTATCACTTTTCACTTAAAGTAAGTACCTGAGAAAAATCTCAACACACTGTTGTGTATCGTCACAAAACACTTACAGAACCTAACGACTTTAAAACAACCTCTACTTGCTTGTAGAGCCTGCAGATTGGAAAGCTTATTGAATACTGTTCACATCCTGTAGAAACGTCCTCAGAAACACAAATGCACAAAAGGACCACCATTGTCACTTTTATATATTTAACACCTCCCCCCACCCAACCGTCGCACAGTATTTTGACACAGCTCTGACAGTATGCTTACATAAGAATCAATGGTTGATTTAAGACTGTGTTTTAGTTGACCAAAACACAACAAAAAACACAAAACCAAACAAAAACCAAAAAAAAAAAAAATGACAGAAAAGAAACTGCAGTTCTTGTTTGTCTCTGTTTACCTCTCCTCCTCTCTAACTGTCTCTACTGACGAGCTGCCCAATCAGAGTAGTGCTTGTGCGAGGTAGAGGTACGGGAACACCACCAAAACAAACAAACCACATGCAGAACTGCATGGTCATAGTTTATGTACACTTTGCACTTTAGAAAAGAAAGGAAAAAAAATCCACTGCTGACCTCAAAGCAATTGTAACGAGTAACAATAGTCTTCGCAGAAATGTAGCGGAGTCAAAGAACAATATTTGTCTTTCAGATGCAGTGGTGCGAAAGTAATACGTTTCCCCCCAAAGTATACCCAAGTAAAGTACAGATACTCAAAAAACTGTACTTAAGTGCAGTACATGAGTAAATGCACTTAGTTTTTCTCCACCACTGTCAGTGTTTGAGAGAAAGACACACGCTACTTCCTTTTCAATGGTCTCTGATGGCAACCATGCTGCCTCATATGACCTTTAAGTTACACTCATACTCGTCCACTGTTTTTGCAGCGCAGGTCCTCTTCTTTAACTGTTTTCTGCTGACAACGTGAAAATATTGGTTGCATAACAATTTGCCACGTGCTGCCACTGTTAGCAGGCAGTAGATGCACACCTGTCACATCATAACTTTCTCCACTGTCATTGTTGTCTATGTTGTTGGTGTCCTGTTTTGTATGATGCACCTGGAGATCATCATTATTTATTGGCTCCAATGGCATTGATCCGCCTTATACGCTTTCCTCTAAAGAAATGTATCCCCGCTCAGCTTTAGAAATAAGTCATCTCTGCCAAAAAGATGAGACATCCTTACAAACTCGTGGCTTTCCACCACAAGAAAGGGCTCTGGATTGCAGAATGAATGTGAAATATGGTATGCGCTTTCTTAAATGCGTACTTTTAATGCATAATGCTTGCAAAAGAGATCATGATGTATAGAGGTAAAGAAAGATAGATAGAGGTATAGAAAGCGTTATTGTCATTGTACAGGATACAGTGAAATCTGGAGTGGCACTCCTGATCAGTGCAGTTCAAATACATGATTAAACAAGACACAGGCGGGTAAAATACAGCACACATATTGCACCCAAAGTAACCCATTCTCCATATAATACATACCACACTCAGTGGTAAAATAGTGCAAATATGAAAAAAGAGCAAATAAGAGATAATGGCAGAGGTAGATTGCACCGATGCTTATTGCACTAAAATATATATTGTGGCCTGGGGAGATGTGTTCTAGCAACGAGACCGGCTGTTTATATAAAATATAAACTAGCAAATAGATTGGTATTTTAGGGAGCCAGTCTCACTAAAGAAAACTGTGACAGGACAGATGAGTATCAATTAATGCTGCACAGTTAACCCCCGCTCCCCCCAACAATATTTAGTGTGAAACATGGAATCGTACAACCATAACAAAAGGTAGCTCAAACAATCAATATTGAGCTTTGGACATGTCTTGAGTGCTACCTGGTGTAAATAC
Organism: Plectropomus leopardus; assembly: GCF_026936395.1. Taxonomy (NCBI): domain Eukaryota; kingdom Metazoa; phylum Chordata; class Actinopteri; order Perciformes; family Serranidae; genus Plectropomus; species Plectropomus leopardus. The sequence goes on along the minus strand of NC_142192.1, from coordinate 14,736,866 downwards.
ACAGCTCATGTTGCCTAAGAGAGTTCAAGACATGCTAGGTGGAAATGGAGGTCACAGTAAATATTTACAATTTCAGCCTGATGAGGTTGTTTTATTCTGAAATAATTGCATTTTTGATTCTGTTTACTGGTTGTATGGTCATTATAACCTTGCTAGAATAAAGTTCAAAGTGGCCTAAGACGTTTGCACAGTTTTTTATATATATATATATATATATATATATATATATATATATATATATATATATATATATATATATATATATATATATATATATATATATATATATATATATTTATACATGAATATTTTAGATATTCAGTGTTAGTGTGTGATCATCAGCACTGATCAATGCTGTCAAAACGCCCTTAAGTAAGACACTGACAGCTGAGTTACTGTAAGTCAGACTGGATTTAGTGACTATAGCCATTTTAAAGACAGCCCAGTCAGTAGTCCTCTCTGCTCTGCACACAGGGGCCATTTTCTTTCAGTTTTGTAATGAATTGTTCACTCAGGTCAGTAGTCACATACTGCGTCATATGTTGGCACAGCCAAAGTCTGACCTTGGTACGTGTTTTTTTATTATGGAATATTGTGTGCTTTGGGATTGAAGGGGAAGCTCTAAATGGACGTTTTCAGAAGCATGGTTAGTGCCCTTGTGCCTCTAACAATAATTCCCCTGCGTATAAATGAATAATAGAGGATAATGGTTATGGTTTTCTCTTAATGGGATCACAATGGGCTTTGGTCTCACTTGAAGACAAGTACGTCAGAGGTTATGAAGTTTTCTAAGCTCAGTTTTATATCGTGGTCGAACACACTTTGTGCAACACTGTGAAAGCATGAGTTTAAATAATACTCAGTAGCATTTGTTGCAATAAATCAGTTCAAGAATGCAAACCATCGGCTCTTCAGGAACTTCACCATCCTTCAGTTTAGCCAACCAGCATAGCAAAGCAGCTCAGGCCAGGAAGGGTGCATTGTGGACCTTCTGTGTGACTCCAGGCAACCCCTGGATGTTTGTAATGAGGCCCATTATTCATTCCATATGTTCAGTGTCTGCTGAGAGCCCCCATTGTAGCGCAACAATCGAGCTGTGAGGGGCGTTTAACCCCAGCGCTTGGAGAGGAGGGTGCCGTCTATTCTGTGACATCATGCACAGTACTAATACCTTGAATGAATCGCCTCTCACTCACTGCACTGACTGCAGCGTTTCCAAGTACGCTGATTACAAGAGTGTTGGCAAGGACGCACGATGCCTCGTTGGATAGGAATGAAAGCGTTTCCGGAGAGATTTAGTCATTTCTTCCCATGCCTCGATTTTAAACGGCTTATGTAGATTAGCCAGTTTGAATTATAGCAGCACATGCTCTGAAAATAATATCAAAATATTGACATGACACTGAGTATGATCACTATGAATTTGTTCTCTGAGGTGTCAGTATTTACTCTGATCTCATTCATGTTTGAAGTTGGTATCCAGTGGTTGTAACATGACTTGAAAGCTTTAAAGAACACTTATTTGGTTACTGTCATTTAAATTAATGAGCAAGTTGTATCACTAATTGTTTCATTAGGTCAGTATATGATTGTAGATGAAAATCTAGTCAAAGTAAAATCATCTCTTGTGTTCTGTAGCCTACAAATTTAAACTTACTTTACAAAACACATTAGCCACTTCATCGGCTCACATTCACTTAAAGGTAATAACCACATATTTTTAAGATAATGTAATTACAGTAACCCTACATAACGTGTCTGATGGAGATCCATCACGGCTCACGTTGTCTCCTGTGTTGTTGTGATGAAACATGCTGCCTCTGCGGCTACAGACCGGGTCCGCTTGACTTCCCATAGAGCATCAGGAGTTGTCATAGTGCTGGTTGAGGAATGCTGCTTGTGGTCCCCTGCTCTTTGAAGAGGACATACTGGATAGCTTTTTTCAGCTTTTCACCAAAGCCTGCTTTGGCAGGTCTGCCGACATAATCTGGATTCTTGGCCTTAGTTTGTTGCTAAGTGAAACCCAGCCTTAAGCGCTGGTGTTTGGGAGTTGATCTTAAAAAGCTTTGCGTAGAAGTAGTTTTTCAGAGTAACCCGACGCAACATTATGTTGGTGTCCTGCAGCACATAATATTTCTGCTCTCCAGGCATCTTCATTTTATCTCAAAAGTTTTTATACAAAACCAGGCGCAGAAAGTTTAGATTGAGGTTCTTGGCCTAAGATTTAAAGTGCCAGAATGGATGGTGCTTTCCTGACTGACCACAGAGCAGATTTGTTTACCTCATAGCTGTTGAGCATTTATTTGAAAATTTTCCATGAAAAGAAAAAAGTGAGATGGTGCGTCCTTTATGTCTTGTTTTAGCTGCATCATAAGACTGCTATCTTGTGCAGACATTTGAACTTAGCAGGAAATACACAGGCATAGCCAACAACATTAATGAAGGCTCCATTACATTAAGATGTTCCAGTTAGTCACAAGTTATTATTAATGTCATCAGTTACACCTGTTTGACATGTCTTTTTTGCTGTGTATGAAAGAACTGACTTGCCATTAAGTGCACTCTATATACTTCAGTATAATATATGAGTGTCCATGTGTAAATTGTATGCTATATAGAGTGCATTTAAAATCTTGTACAGTGGAACCAAAAATGTTGTCTCCATAAAAATGGTATTAAAAAGTCAATGCAATGATTTGCCTTGACCAGATTCATTCAATAGTGCTCCTGCCATGACAGTCTGAAATCTCAGCTAAGTGTTAGTTTTCAAGGACACGGGGAAGGATTGAAATAATAGATTCATGTAAACCGTGCCAACATGACGAAAAAAAAGATATTTGGTCTTATAAGTGGGAGTCAGGAGCTTTGTTGCAGCATGCTAAGCAGACTGGACTCCATTAAATCAATTGTATTGATCTCCTCCACCTGTTCCTCTTGCTTCTAGGTTGTTTGATGTGTGTACAGTCTCTCGGACTGACCGAGAAACCAAACTCACTCTGGTCTTTGAGCATGTGGATCAGGACCTGACCACCTACCTGGAAAAGGCCCCTGACCCTGGAGTACCACCTGAGACCATCAAGGTAACCATCACCATTGTTATCTTAAGTCCCTTTCTCCCTTGACAAAAAACAAAACAAGCAAAAAAAAGGCAACAACAATTGACCAGTTGACTCTGAAGTAGTCACTCGGATTTAATGGCTCCAGATCTGCTAGACTCTGATAGGCAGCGTTGAGAGTATGACACTTGAGTGGACGCGCTAATTTTTACACCTTTTCTGGAGCGGTGCTTTAAGGTGCTGCCAAAATTTTTTCCCGTATCCATTCAAGCAGTACTTGAACATCAATCCGACACCAAGTCAAAAGCAGTTTCACTGACATCCATGCTGCTTTCTACTGTTTCCTAACCTAGTTTTCTGGCGTGTTTGTAACGTCAAACAAGGGTTATTGCTATTGATATTAACTTAGATATTTAAAAAATGAAAAATTGATATTATGCTAATAAATCACACATGATAATTTCATGTAAAGAACCCAGCTCCTCTTCAAAAATGTGTTTCTTTTGTCTCCCTTCCACAACACCAACAGACTACTGATTCACTATTCATTAAGTGTTATTGCTCTTTTTGAATAATTTCTGACAGTTTTAGACGTACTCTCAAGCTCAAGACGATTGTATTTTGAGAGTCATTCATTTGCCAAAGAAAGAGACAAAATGCACGATAAACAAAGTTACAGATGAATTTGACTGACAGCATTACTACAATTGTAATGATTTATTTTTCTTGTGATTTTATATTGTGATAATATAATAATCCACGGCAGAGCTGTTTGTTGTGAGTGAAATTCCTATGCTTCACTGTTAAAAACATCAGTGAGGAATAAATAGTTAACCCTTTGAAACCTGCATAGACATCACTTTTACTGTGCTGCATTCAGATGCTTCTCACAAGTATTGATTCCTTTCAGAAACATGGGAAAACATGTTAATCAGCAAGTTTGCAAGAATTGACCCTCAAATTGCAAGAAATCAATAGATTAAGATAATCATTTTTAAAAAAGGAAAGGAAAAATATTCACAAAACTGGATTTATAATAATCATAATTATATATTTTAAATTATTTTAGAGAATGATTATAATCTATAAGCAGTTTTTTCAGGTCAGCTTTTTACTGTCATGTTTTTTGTGTGTGTTAGAGGTTTCTCTTTTTGCTAATTTTCAGGTATTTTTTTCGTACTTTTTACTAATTTCTTGCTAAGTTGTGGTCATTTCTTAAGTTGCTCATTGCCTACTTCCCATGTCTGAAAGAAATTAAGCTATTTTTCCCAGTTTTAAAAGGTTTAGTATTTCTAGGCAAATTTCAAAAACATGCAAGAATGTAATTCAAAATGGTATTTACAGAAATGAAATACATATGAAGTGATTTGCTAATACTCTGTGGCTTGAACACCACATGACCACAGCCGTGTCCGTATGGTACTGAATGAGTTTTCTTGGCCAGAGACGCAGAGGACAGAGTGCAGTCCCCTCCAACATCAGAGGTAGCGGAGCATTTTGAAGGGCAGCACATGTGGCAGATGGGCTCCAAATTAGAGGCTCCCTGCCTTCTCTATTTTCACTCTGCCCTTTCTCTCCAAGTTTACACTGCATCACAGATGGAGACAGAGGAAAAATGTGTGTGAGAAGCTAGACTTTAAAACAGTTCTTTTGTGTTAAAAAAAAATAAGAGTGCTCATTTTAATGCTAACAACTGTACTTCACAATAGTTAAATCTGTGTACCAACAATTCTGAATCACCACCACTATCAATTTCTCCCATTAAATAAATCCACTGAGTGTCCATTTACACTTTGCCAAAAGGTCGGAAATGGATGTGTAGCCAGCTCCTTTCCTCTGTAACTGCCCTCTTTTATTTTATTCTTTCCCACACTCTTACCTTTTTAAAATTGTCTTTATCGCGTTTCACCCCAAGGTCTGTAAAGTATCGTGTACAATATTGGAGAAATCTGCTATCTCTATTTTTGGATAGAGGGGCCTCCGAGTTTAAAGTGTCATATTTGAAACAGAGAAGTTGTGGAAGCTAGAGTAACCGTTGGTTTTCACCCCGGGCTGGGTTTATGTGTGAAAGTTTTGTGTCGAGCTGTAATGTTGGTAGGATGCTGTGCAAGCGTAGACGAGTCAGGTAGATCACACCTGAGGCTTTCCCATGGTTTTTACTGAAGCTGATACAGTTTGTGCTGCTGTAGTTGCTACAGATATCTCAGTGCAGTGATGATTGCGTTGATCATGTCCTCAGGCTCTGATTATTGTACTTCTACTGTACATGAATATGGTTATCAATTAGTTGCATTTTTGGGCCACTATTTATGATTGTTTTCGTTGTCCACTGTTTTTTTTCCTTGATGAATCAAATAATTGTTTGGTGTATAAACTGTCCGAAAATGATGAAACATGTTGATCAGTGTTTTCCAAAGCCCAATATGATGTCTTCAAATGTTTTGCTTTGTCCACAACCCAAAGGTATGCAGTTTACTGTCAAAAAGAGTAAAGAAAATATTTACATTTAAGAAGCTGGAATAAGAAAAATTGGACTTTAAATTTTTTTTTTAACTTCTTAAACTGATTAATCAATTTTCAAATTACTTGACAATTTATTTAATAATTGACAGCTAATTCGTCATTTGAGTCAATTTCCAGGCATTTCTCAAGTGTGAGGACTTTGTTTTGTTGTTTTATGTCCGTAAGGATATGAATATCTCTAACCCAAAACGTACACGTCACCTCAGCATTGTTTCTGATTTTTTTAAATACAAGAGAATTAATTTAGAAAAGAAATGGGATTTAAAGAAGTTATTTACAGTGCTAGTAGTTGTAGCCAAATTACTGTTTATTCAGGAATGGATTTGATAATACAATCAATTTTATGTCAGACTCTTAGGTCCATATCAATACAAACAATAAATAACAAAACAAAACCTATCAATAATTGACTCCGGAGCTTAAACAAAAAAATGAATCAATTACTCAATCAACAGAAAATTAAAAATTTTGATAATGAATTCATCAGTATTGTAATTTGGCTTGGCTAGTAATCATTAGTTGCAGCCATAATTCATTGATGTTCTCCATCTGAAGGCAAAAGTGTTTATAGCTGATCTGCTCTGGGGGCAGGACGAAAAGCTTGCTGTCATACAAAGCGGTGAGACGCATTAATTGTTCGAATGGAGACAGTGCAAACTCAATCTCCTCAAAGGCGTTCACATGTTGCACTTGATTGTAATCGTAAAAACAGAAATAAGCAGTTGTGTGAAGATAAAAAAAAAAACTTAAGGTAGTTGAAAAGGCGGCTAGTCGCTATGCGAAGTGGGTTTGTTTGTCAGATTGTCAGTTTTGGATAACAAATTGTTGTCCGCAGCCCCCTGCCAGTTCCAACGGTGGAAAAGTTTGAGGAGGAGGTTTCCGTTTTGTTTGAAGCATACTGACCCCTTAAGGCACCCCTCCTGCTTTAGCTTTCTCCCAACATCCATACAGCTGGAGCCCTCTGGGGACAAAAGGACAATGATGGAGTGACGAGATGACAGAGGCACCATCCCCTGTTATTTCTAGGACAGTGGACACTGCACAGTAACCCCCAACTGCCCCCCTTCACAGCAACTTAATTTGCGCCTGGCTATACCAGATGACACCAGATAATGAATCCCAAATTTACCATACCTGAACCAATCTTATGAAACACTTACCTATTTGAGATTTCGCTCTCAACCAAAGAAAACATTAACTCTCTGCCAAATACCCTGAACCAAAAACAACAGGCATTTGTCCTTTCCTCAAACCCAATCTACCCCCAGCACCAGACACCCCACCCTGCCCCAGCCTGTCCATTTCAGCCCCCACCCTCCACCACCCACTCAGCCTTCCTCAGACTCAAGACCCACCACATGGTCATTGATGAAAGAGGTCCTCCTCCAGGAATCAAATGAGCTGGAAGGACATCAAGGAGCCGGGCTGCCCCAGCCTCAGTGCTCCTCAGCCGGGCCAGCGCTTGGGCCTCACCCACCCTCCTCCACCGCCATCGTCCAAGCTTCCACAACTCCATTCTCTGGGCCCATAAAGGGGGAGGTTAATGAAGCATGGGGAGGGAATTACACTAACGCTAACCGGCAGATGTCCCATATTGTGCCTAGCTACAATAAACAATATGGCTGCCTCTGGTGCATTAGCATTAGAAAAGGAGGCGCACTCAGAAAGCCATGTTTTGACTGCATCTTGCAGAGGGCTGACTACTTTTTTTTCCTGGTCCTCCTGCTTTTTTTTCAGGGTCAGATCTGTTGCCTTTTTGTGCGATTTTTGTTTCCTCTTAGCCAAGTAGTTTTGGGGGTTTCTGAAGGTCGAAGTGCTGCCAGTTGAAGACAGTTACGTGTTGAGCAACTCTTGTGAGTCTTATTGCTGCTGAAATCAACTTGGTGTGAGAGGAGGAGATGCCTCACCGCTGCTGTCTATGCCTCTTACGCTCTTAAACTGTGTGGCGGTATTAACTTGGCTATTATAATTTCTAATATTTCCCTGTTGGCAATTGCAAGTTATGCTGTTGAACATAGCTGGAATATTTTTCATTACTCAGTGTGTTGTGAGGGTAATTGATACAGCAGAGAAGATGGCACTGAGGCCAAGGGGGCCAAGATTGTTTGTGTATTTGTCCAAGAGTCACACTTCTGAGATAATTAGTGTTTACTAGGAAATGCTGCTGAAAGGAAGCATGATGAAATGGCTATTTAAAGCAGAGAGGAACTGATGGGGGGGCATGCTATTGTGTCAGCCCCCCTCCACGCACACACACCCACACACACGCAAAATAACCAACTGCCTGCCTCTATCCTATGGCCCTGTCTGTCTGCTGCCCTCCACGCTGGGTCATGGCTGGATGGAGATGTAGAAAGGAAGGTCTGTTTATGCATCCTGCCTGCCCTTGGTCAGAGGGCACACACACACACACACACACACACACACACACACACACACACACACACACACACACACACGCACACATACATGTGCATGGGTACTACACACTGAGGTGCACATAAACAAATGGAAATGTAGATGCACACATATTATGTTAACACACACCCAGAGGGACACCCAGTTTGTGTGTACACAAACACACACACACACACACACATCACTCCCCATCTCCACAGCATTGTGTGGGGCGTCCTGTCTCCTCCTCTATGGCCAGCACAGCAGCCAGCACAGCAGCCAGCCCCGCGCCGTTTGCTAATGTTTTCTGCTTGAGTGTGCAGACCCCTTTGACTCACTCACCAGCTGGTCGGCCAGTGAATAGAGCTGCGGGCTCAGGTCCATGTCACTTGTGAGGTCCTGGCGGAGGCTTTTGGGGGTGTGCTTAGGGGGCATGTGTGTGTGTATAGGAGGGAGTGTGTGTGTGTTTTGGAGGGATGGGGGTGGGGGGTGGGGGATTGTACAACCAAGGATGCAACACACCACCACTAGCATCAGAGCATTTTACTTTACAAAGGTTCATCTCCATGTTGCCTCCTTTACCTCATCTAATTTTCAAACAGACTAAATAATTGTGGACAGGGTTCATACAAGGTGCTTCAATTCGACACTCACAAATTTAAGTCCTGACTACTTTGAAAATCAGACAGTTTTTAACTTGATCCTTGTGAAAGTACTTGAATCTAATTGAGATGAGAACAGACTGAAAAGACATTCAAATAAATGTATTAGGTAACTGTTTTAAACTAGGAAGCAAATGAAATAAATAGTCAGCTGTGGTTGCAACAATTTGCTCTTCCAGTATTGGTTCAAGTTGATGGTAAACTACAGTAAATAGTCAGCACCAGGATGTTTAGCCTGCAAAACACTCACACTGGAGCAGTGTTAGCCTTTAGCAGTAGTTTTGAGCCATAATTTGGCAGTAAAAAAGCAGAATTTTATCAATATTAACCAGAGTTGAGAACCTGGTGACATGTCTTTGCTCCATTTAGTAATTTGCACAATTTTCTTGCAATAGATGGTTGTGGAGAAAATAATTTAACCCTTGAAGACAGAAATGAGTGCTTGAAAAAGTATTTAAAAGTTCTTGATTATTGGATTACATTTTTACCTGCATGAACACTATTTTATTTGGTCTTAAGCTGTAACAGCTCTTTCTAGACTTAATTTTATCAACAACAACTCGTGATATCTCTGCCAAAACCACCCGGCCACAATCCCTTGTAATGACTTGTTATTTGTTTACAGGTGCGGGACCTGTTTGAGAGTATTTCGGTTTGAAAAGAACAAGTCTCAGCTAGTTCCTTACTTAGTTCATCTGTGTTATTTTTGCTAGTGTGTCATGGATGCAGTGCCTTTAGCCATTTCTGAGGTCAGCTTTTGGGCATAAAAAGAGAACGAGCGCCAATTAACTCGAGCAGGACAGCTGCTGAGAAACAGAGGTCCATGCTTGTACAGAGCAGGGCCTCTCTCTGTCTCTATCGTGTGTGTGCGTTTGTGTGTGTCAGTTATCAAACATCTGCCACAGTCGACAAGAAAAGACACAGGCCTCCTCTAGTTAACTCCCTCCGTACCACAATGTCTCAGTCTTTATACTTAACTTCTCGCTGCAGGGTCTTGTCATTCAGGTCTTTTGTTGCCTGGATTGAAAGAGGAATGAATTCAAATGTTGTTGTAGACGTGTGGGGTCATGAAGCCATCTGCCTTTCACATTTGACAAGGACAATTAAGGTTAATCTTTTTTAAAATCAAATTCATGAGTTGAAATTCAATTATTCTGAGCAGAATATTAAAAATCTAATCAAACTGCAAACGTGGTCTGTGCTGCTAGCTCAATGTCATCAACGTTGTTTTTAGTCTTTACTTATTAAAGGGACAGTACATCCAAAAATCAATACTACTTTTTCTTCTTCTTACCTGTAGTGGTATTTATTAATCTAGATCTTTGTTTATGTAAGTTGCGAAGTGTTTGAGATCTCGGCTGTAGAGATGTCTGCCTGCTCTCGAGTATACTGGGTGGCACTCAGCTTGCGGCACTCAAAGCACCAAAAAAACTAAAACCACTGCACTTTGAAAAAATTCAACAGTGATGTCTCTTTCCAGAAATCATTGCCCAGTCACTCAAGATAATCCACTTACCTTGTTTTGAGCAGTTTTATGTAGGAACTATTTTCTTTCTACCAAACTACACCCGCCTATGGTACCACTGTGACGAAGGACGCAAGCATCTACTCATGGACAAGGGGCTTGTAACAGCACGAGATATAGAAATGAATGGTGTCCTCGGTAGAACTATAACATTAGCTCGCCCTGTGGTGCTAGGTGAACTAGCAGAAGATGCACGCTTCCTTCTGCGTGGTGATAACATTGGTGGTTGTAGTTCAGTAGAAAAATAAAATCATGAAACTGCTCCCAACAAGGTGTGTGGATTACCTTGACCAATCAGATCATAATTTTTAGAAAGAGACATTGCTGTTTAGTTTTTCAAAAGTATTTTTTTGGCACTCTGAGCCCCACATGCCGAGTGCCATTTAGTTCCATTATATTCAATAGAAGGCAGACATCTCTAAGTCCGCAATCTCCAACACTCAGCAACTCAGATCAAAAGAATCTAGATTGGGGTATCGGCGGCTTAGTGGATAGAGCAGGCACGCCATGTACAGAGGCTGAGTCCTCACCGCAGCGGTCGCAGTCTCGACTCCGGTCTCAGCCCTTTGCTACATATCGTCCCCTCTCTCTCCCCCTTTCTCACATACACTTTCCTATAAAATAAAGGTGAAAAAGCCCAAAAATATATTTTAAAAAAAGGAATCTAGATTGATTAATAGCACTACAGGTCAGAGGAAAATATGATTTTTTATTTTTAGAGTGAACTGTCGACTCCCTTCTTGTAAAGTTTAGATCATCAGCTCCGCTGTATCAATTTTGTGTCCTTGTCATGTTTACAAGAATCCCCCCCCCCCCACTTTGTTCTTTCCGTTTTGTTGTCTTACAGGATATGATGTACCAGCTGCTCCAGGGGCTGGACTTCCTGCACTCACACCGCGTGGTTCACCGTGACCTGAAGCCCCAGAATATCCTGGTCACCAGCGGAGGACAGATCAAACTGGCTGACTTTGGTCTAGCCCGCATCTACAGCTTCCAGATGGCGCTCACCTCCGTGGTGAGTTCTGTTGTCCATATTTCTATACTCAGTAGGGCACATCAAACAGTTCCTTACAACAGAGTGACTCAAAACAAACACTCCAACACACTGTGAGTCCACAGGTTCACAACTGGTGAACAGAGATCTAAAAGTGGGTCACAGGATATTTTAACTGGGTCATAGACATGAATAGACTTGGATAGGGGACATTACATGATCTAATGTATTGGTTTGTGATGCCATGTGTAGTAAAATCCCTGATGCAAATAGAGCTAGGCTCTATTGTACCTGTTTACTTATGCTAAGCATTAGGTAATATATCTGCGTCCTTATTATTGTGTTCTAAATCTCCATGACTTACTGTACCTCTTACTACTGCTTTTGGTACAAGATAGACCCCCTATTAGTAGAAAACCATGCAATCTTATAAGGTACTTTCATAAAAGTTACAGGTATATAATTCAACATTTTCCTTAAAAAATAATATGCGGACTCATACCAAAATAATTCCTCTCTAATAAAAGTGTGGCAGTGTATTTTCTTATTTTGCTGTTTTCGGGACATTCCTGGGCATAGCATGTGGGTGAAGTTGGGACTTTATAAAAACATAGCGACCAGTTGCCCGATCATAAGCAGTACGCATAGAAGAGGCGCCTACGACGGAGGAAGCGCATCAAAAACAAAAAATGCAAGTAATACCAAATGAGAGTGGATTTGGGGACAAAGGAGTAGAAGCACTGCTGGGTCTTTGTAGTGGTCATATCCGGGTGCTCTTTGGATACTTCAGGTACACTGTGTTAATTCCATCTTGTAAAGGGCTAATTGCATGGGTGAAGAATTCCATATAATAGATATAAAATGCAAGTCTCCTTCAGTCCAACAGCAGACAGTTACCCTGATGAAGACCTGCGTGTTATAACACGTCTGTCTTTTTAGTTAATGTGGACATGTAAATAAAAGGCATTTTAGTTTTTCCTCAAAGCCTGCAGTGTGCCTTGGATTGTTTTTGAAACTGGCATTTTATGTTTATTGATTTTTTGAGAGTATACTTCACCTATGCAATGTACCCTTCACAAGAAAAAAGACAGTGAATCTGATATTTACTTTTCACTTTTGCTGGAGATATTGTTTTCAAACAGTAAGCAACAATTCCTGCATAGTATACATATAAAACTAAAAAACATTTAGTTTTATATTTAACCAGTTTTGTAAAGCTTGTAATGCTTTTTCTTTTAAAGTAAACACAGCAAAAAATGGAGCAAAAAACCCCAACATGCAAAGAAAAGTACCTGCAAAAACAAGTAAGAGAGCTAGAACTCACCGATGAAACTTGTGAAATCCTTTTTTTTTCTCAGACCCCACGCTTCCATTTGTTACTCCATTATTTATAAATTTCTTCTTTTTTTTAAACAATTACACTATATAACTGAAAAAAAAACACATTTCAGGAGCAACATCAACAATCAACGCAGTGCAGGTGTGCATGTCTGTACGCATGCATGTTTCTGCACATTGTGTCATTGCAAATTAATATTTTTGTGCACCACTCATGCCGTCATTCTCATTAAGGTTTTTTCAAGGACACACACACACACACACACACACACACACACACACACACACACACACACACACACACACACACACACACACACTGCCTTGAACTACCCTCCCATCCCCAGAGATTTAGATGAAAAGCTTCTAATGTGATGTCGCGGGCACTTACAGGGCATCAGCGGGTAGCTCTGCAGCACTGGGCCAAATGATAGAGTTTCTCTGTGTAAAGTGAGAGCCAAGGGCCCCCCTGGTCTGTCTCAGGAATCCCTCAGTGGCTGTTGCAGACAGGGATGGGACAGACGAGGAGAGACAGACACCCCTCCCTTTCCACTGTCGGTACTTTGATGTCCAACTGTTGAGCTCTGGACTCTGATGACCAGATAAAGTAGAGAGGGAGACTGAAAGGAGTCTTTGGATGAGCTCGAAATAGTGAGAGATGAGACTTTTAAGATTAAGGTAGCCAGCACCAGTAGCTCAGTACCTTGTTATAAGCGGGAGTGTTTTCTGATCTGCTTCACATCCACACAGATTTATGCACGCTTTAAAGCCTTTTTAGCTTTTAGCTCCTTCACTAATCAGCCTCTCCAGTCTGGGCCTCTCAGGTTCATTTGGGTTTGGATATTGTCCATTTATTTTATGTTAGTCTTGTCAAAGATGAATTTCAGGTTTGCGTTACTCATTTTTATATGTTTTTTTTTCATTGAAGATTTATTTTAGCGCAGGCCTTCTCACCGATTTGCAAAGCATTTACAAGTTGTGATGTTTTATTGTGGAGGTGTCAAACAGCTAGAAGTGTAAATAGTGACATATACTCACACAGAGGTGAATGCATTGAAACAGACGGACAAAAATACCATGTAAAATCAGTTAACAGTTAACAGTACTCACCCAGTCTGCTGATGAGGCACCAGAGTGATAGGAAGGAGGATGAGTGTTGTTGGTAAAGTCATGCAACTGCAAACTTTTTTTTTTTTTCATTATGCCAAGTTAGCAACGCTCATGGGAACTTAAGCTAGGGTCATCCAGTCGTGCAGCATCTGCCCATCTAAGGTAAATATAAACAAACTTTGGGAAAGAATGCAAACTTTTATTCTGCTCTCAGCAGCTGAATAGATTGAAAAATGCATCTGTGCCATTCTGACTGCACAACCACAGATGAACAGGCCTGTGGACACAAGCAGGTGCTCCTCCCCTCTATAGCTGACGTATATGTATTGTTCTTCTTAACACTTTGATGATTTAAAAAACTATTTTAAAATAAGATGATAACAAATATAAAAGCAATTTATGAACGCCAGTGTGTGTGTATATGAATATTTGGGACTAAGGAGAACATAGAATATACGTATATTTTGTTTTCTTTCTTTCATTTTCGTTGTGTAAATCTAAAGAGAACAGTACAAAAATGTCCATATAGAAAGCGTGCGATAAGCTAAGGCTCCAGCCGACACCCTTTCGGTCAACAAACTCGCTTTGATTTATCACTGATCAAAAGTAATGACTAATTATTTATTTTTTATTTTTTCGTGTGTGTCTATTTGAGTTTTACAGGTTTAAAAATGACAGAAATAAAACCAAATTAACATCAGGAAAAGTAGTCACTGCGGGCTATTTGAACATGTTTATCAGACAAATATTGTGCTACTCATGAAGAATAAACCTGTCTCGAAGGTGTCGTGAGACTAAGCTAAGCCACATTGCAGATAATTTAAAGATTATTTAGGCTCTAAAGTAATATACTGTCAGTCTCATCAATGAGGTTTTAAAGATTTTAATATGAGTTGATTGATAATTTTAATCGCTGTTAATTGAAACATAGCGATGAGGTTATTGATAACAAGTTAACAGAAGCTTAATCTCCTTTCCTGCACCAGTTATTAGTAAATACTGATAAATGTCTGTGCAAGACATGTCAGGACAGATTGTTGCCGGTTGTGACTGAGTTTCAAATGTTTTTTTCCTCTAAGCTTTCTCTCTGAGTAATGTGTGATTGTAGTTCAGACCTTAAACTGTAATTTCTCAGCATGAAGGGGTTTTGTATGAGTCAGATAAAACTGTCAGTGTTTCCTCCAGTTATTTTTATAATTTACTATTGAAATTATTAATAATACAAAGTTAGCACTCAGAGAAAGACGTACCTAACCATACAATTTACATAGTGTTGTACAATATTCAGTGTGTTCGTGTTTTCACTGCAGGTCTTGTCCTTGTGTGAAAGTTATACTTTTTTTTATACTACATTTATGACTGCATGGGGAGACTTTTGTAAAGAGTAGAATACTCACTGGGAATTCACCTTTAGATACGAAAGAAGATTATCAAGTCCCCGAAAGTACTCAGGCACACACAGAGGCTCTTACTGTGTGTAACACACTCATTTTCTTTCTTGGTTATTCAGATTGGGCCACAAAAATGACATGGAGGGTGTGTGTGTGTGTGTGTGTGTGTGTGTGTGTGCGTGCGTGCGTGCGTGTGTGTGAGTGTGTGTGTGTGTGTGTGTGCGCGAGCGCGTGCGTGCGTGCGTGCGTGTGTTTGTCCGTGCGTGTGTTTGTCCGTGCGTGTTTTGGTGCACGTATGCGCTGGAGCGAAGTGAGCACGCGATCTTTGGTTCTAGTTGTGTGTTCCCGTGTCTGGAATCCCCCTATCAGTCCAACACACACACAATCTCCACTCATCCATTCAGTATTTCCTCTTGCTAATAAAAGCAGATAATCTACACTGTATGCAGCGCACATGTACACAAATACACAGAGCGTTTAAGAGGATCTTCCCCTTTGCCCCACAGAACAGCAGTTGCTTATTTAGTCACCTAATGCCGTTACTGGCAGACAGATGGGCTTTGGAGAACTGCTGTTGCTTAAGCGAACAAGACACTTATCTCTCACTTTCAAAGTGATTCATTTAGCACTTCTAGAATGACAAGATGGCTGAAGTGAGCATTTGCATAAAGTCGTCAAAAAGAGTCCCCAGCTCCTCTTTTTTTTTCCCTGTGTCACTAACTGCAAGAAGCACTGTCGTACTTTCTGCTGATGATTTACCAGCATTGCTTGAACTTCTCTTTTTGTGATGAATTTGCTTTCTCACCTAGCAACACAGCGGGTTGTTAATGTGTCATTGACAAAAAATGTGGTTTGTGTGCGTGTGTACACAATGTGTGTTATGGAGTCTGGGTGCATTTGCACATGCATGGTTGCGTGTGACTGATGGCCCCATCGGCATCACCCACCTACCATGTTGCACATATTTCACCCTCCCCAAAAGAGAGAGAGAGAGCAAGAGAGCGGGAGGGAGACCACCCATTAGGTTGGTACTGGGGTCCAGATTAGGCTGCCCCTGGCAGTCCCTGGAGGTCCGTTTCTTTGTTGATGGTTTTTTAATGACCCCAGTCTGGCTACAGGCTCATTGTACTGCCTTGAGTGACAGGCAGATGGGAAAAGCTGATGGGTTAATCTGACATGCCAGAAAAGAGTGGAGAAGGGTCTTTTTTTCTGTCCATCTCATTGAGATCCCATTTCTACCAAAACGCTTCAAGGAAAAAGCATTTCTTTTGATGTTTGAATTTGGTATAAATGCTACAGCAAAATACAAAAGAGCCTGCAGTGTTACTGAGATTGTTTTGTGAAGTCAGTGTTAAAACGTGACTTATTAACATCAGAATACTGTTACAGGATTTGGGTGCATTTCATCACAGCAAGATGAATAACAAGTTAGAAGAAACCTTCATTGCCTGACATGGGCCCATCTGATCCTAAAACGTCCTAAGTAAAACATACTAAGTAGGGTGTTCTGACAAGGGGTGTAAATCATGTTACCATATTATGCTGACTCTTTGAACAACAATATAATAATAGTTAATATCACAAAGTCTGCCATGATACTATTTCAATTAGATTAAATTCAGGTGCCTGTGATTGATATGAGATAATTTCAGTAAATATTATCTATCTGCTGTTGCTAGAAATTTTTGAATGTTTAGGAGGGAGGTGTGCTAGGACGGAAATAGTGACACAGACGTTCCTTGGGAACTTCACAATGAAAGCATATCTTATACTCCTTTTCCACCAAAATTAGCATGTGCATGTGGGTTTTTTAAACATGGGTATATCTGCTAAAATAGGCCATAGACTGCTTGCCCATTGCCAGTAGAGCAGAACTGTGTACACAGCTCTGCAGCAGATGAGTATGCCTTTTTGTGTGTGTGCGCGTGTGTGCATGCATGCGTGCGTGTATCACGTTTGATGCCACGAACAGGCTGGAAAACAGGTTAACAGTAGAAAGCAGCATGGATGGAGGAAAACTTTGCTGCTTCTCTTTATATGTTACTTACTTACTCAGTCTCTCTTTCAAACTCGGTGCAGACTCATTAGGATTGATGTTTTGGTGCTCCTTAGGTGGGGGATGAACAGTAATAAGTGGCAGCATGTCATTGCATCTCACTGTTGAAGGGGCTAAAAATAGCACAATCACCTGGGTCTTGTGTTTCCATCAATGTTGATTGGCGCTGCAGGTGATGAATACCTGTGATGACTGCAGGGTCATTTGATGTGGATGTGAATGCTGATTGTGCATATTCCCATTGCATTTAAAAGCCAGATATTAGCGGTGTTAGTAGTTTTTTTGTGCAGTGGGAAAGAAGCTTTAATAATGATATGTATTGATGTTTTCAGTTTGTATCAATAATATTGGATCATTGAGCATTGTATCAATATATTGATCCAGATCAATGTATAATTCTTACCTCACTGTCTCTCAATTTACTGGGAGAGTTCATTTATGTTTTGACATGAAAAAAGTCCTGTTAGTGAGGTTAGAACTATCACTGTTTTGGTCACATGCACCACTGCTGCAAACATTTTCCTGAAAACGAGTTTCTATAACTGTTCACCTTGGACGGAGTTTTCAGATCAAATGCAGTTTGCGTGTCGACGAAAGTCTGAAAAACACTGAAAAAGTTACATTTTCAAATATACATGTGTACATGTGGATTATGCAGGAACATTTAGCTTCATCTACGCCTCCCAGTGGTAGGATAAGATCCTTTGTGACTGTGGCTCCCTCTCTGGAAGTGACAGAGGAGTAAAGGTTAGGTTGGGAGTTGGTTTTTAGAAGATAACCTCCAGTGACCTAACTGTGGGGATCTTTTCATCTTCACCAGCCACATATTGGCAACCATCATAGTACAAGGCTGACAGGATGGTCCCATGAAACCCATTAGCTTCCACTCTCATGCATGTCATGTGCATGTTGTTACCTGTCAAATTAGATTTGGAAAACTTGAGGGGAATGCTACCAGACCTTTGTGTCAGCCACGGTGTTGAACTTGCATTTTTTTTGTTCAAAACCAAAATAAACTGAGGGGCTGCCATAATTTACAGGAGATGACAATACTGGTGCAAATGTTATTTTGTCTCGCATCTGTGCTTATCTTAAGTGAGTCTGTTATTGAGTTACACAATAGCCAAAAGGAATTTTATGACACTTCGAGCCAGGGCCTTTGTAGTCATTCCAGTGAAATAATTTCCTTTTTAAACTACCCTTTTTAAAAATAGTATCATCTAACACCGCCTGTACAGTCTGTCAGTTTCCTGTAAACTGTTGTTGGTGACACACAGAGGAGTGAAAGTGTTACCTGATCGAAGGTATTTTCCCAATTCTTCCCCCTAGTTCCTCTGCTTATAGCCCTCCCACTACGTTTACCCGAATAAGACACCCATATCTCAGACGACATTAAACAAATTGAAACCAGATTTCCTGCCTGCGCTCAAACAGCAGACAGGCTTTTACGTTACAAAGCTTTCAAGAGCAGTCCGATTCTTCAGTCTGGATTTTTATTTTCACTTTGAGAAGTGTTTTCTATTTTTGGGTCCTTGTTTGACTCAAAGTTAGAACCTGTGGCTGTCAGTGAGGGGAAAGTGTAGATTGGTGTGTTCTCACTTATCACAAGTTATGATAATCTTACAAGATAGTGTTGCAGATAAGATGTTGTTAAGTCTGCAAATCACTTGCTTCTTGATGATGGCTCTTTTGGCCCATATTTAAAATAAAGCTTTATCTATTAAAAAGTTTGAAGACAATGATTTTTAGAAAATGTCTTTGCAAAACAAGCGGCCTCGGGTAGGGCCTGCCACTAACAATTAATTTCTTTATCAATTAATATGCCCAGTATTTTCTTGATTAATGGTTTTGTCATTAAAAAGTAAAAAAAATATATAGTGAAAATGACCATTGTAATTTCCCAGACCCCAAGGTGACATCTTTAAAGTGTATGCTTTATTTGAGCAACAGTCCAAAAATCCAAACTATTGAAGTCATTATCATGTTTGACCACAAAAGCGTCACATTTTCACATTTAAGAGCCATGCAACCAGCAATTTTTTTGGGTTTTTTTTGCCTAAAAAAATAACTGGAAATAATAATTTTAAAAAAACGACTGGATCATTTAGTGACCAAATCAGTTGCCAATTAATTTATTGTTCGACTTATCTATTAATCGACTGATTGTTGCAGCTCTACTCTCGGGACTTGCATAATAATTAAACTATGCCATACATGTAAGAATCAGTAGTGCACTGTCACTAGTCGTGCAAAAGAGTTCAGCTGCTGAAACTGAAATTTCTCAGTGATGACCAAGGATGAACTGGACAGTTGTGTGTGTCTGTGATTCTCTTCTTTTGCCAGACAATGTGTTTCTACTCTGGACCGACAGAAAGGCAGGCAGGCAGGCAGGCAGCAGCATGGAGAGGAAGGAGGGGGAAAACCCTTGCACTGCACGAAGGAGAGCACGTGCAGCGCACTCTGGGAATGTTTAGATATCTCCTCAAACAGCTCCGCATGGGAAAAAAAGGAAAAGTCATCCTCTATGCTTTGACTGCAGCCGGCTGGAGCAAAGGGGCTGGCCCCAATTTGACATAAGCAAACGTGCGCGCGCGCGCGCACACACACATACACACACACACAGAGTTTACACACACATATATGAACAGGGTAATACTGTACACACATTTAAAGGCAGACAGTCACATTGTTATTAATGTTTGCACATGCACAGTGCAGGTTATATTTAATTATTATTATATTTAATTTTTTTTGTGTGTGCCCCCCATTAAGTGTGTCTGAAAGAGCAACAGTAGCACGCACGCACACACGCACACACACACACACACACACACACACACACACACACGCACACACACACTCCTCTGCACTTCACAGCATTAATTGTTGATGGTCTCTTGGCAGTGCTCCAGGTGGGGAAAAGGGGTCCTGACCGGTGTGTGTGGTGCATGAGCACACAGCCGCACACACCGGCATCTGGATATTAAAGCCTTGTCTGTACCAGCAACGGCAAGAGGAAGAGGAGGGAAAAAAAGAGAAAAAATTACAGCATATATCAGGAATTTTCCAGCTAATGATGTGCGGATGTGGTAGCACTAGGGAGAGAGAGCCACTGACTGTGCTGTCTTTGTTTCGCTCGCCGAGGGCCCCATGCTGCATTCCTGTACACTGTGCATACTTTGGCAACAGTTGTAGTGGCCCTTTTTTCTGTTTTACTGTATACAGTTTGTGTGCTGCTCTTGCACTTTTCTTTCTGGCTCTGTAGCACTGTGCTTCCCTCTGCCTCCACCTCTCTCTCTCTCTCTCTCTCTCTCTCTCTCCTTCCTTATTTCCTTTCTTGGCCTGGTGCAGCTGTATTATTGGGACTGTAAATTGTCCTTTTTGCTGTACAAGAATGAGAAAGAGGGAAAGTGAGGGAGGAGTGAAATAATGGTGTTTACAACATGGCTGACTGCTAGAGCTTCGAATGGGGCCTCTCTGGAGACACAACATTACAGCCTCAGTTCCACTGTACTCTCAGAGTGCATAGTTTTGCTCATATTATTATTATTATAACATCCGCTTGCCTTCTCCCATATGTGGCCTGCCTATATGCTCTGCAGCTCTTCCTTCCTTAGATTCACATAGAAAGACTTTAATTTGTAGCGAATTGCTTTCAGGAACGTAATCAAATTCTAGCTCAAGACTCAAAGCATGAAACAGTCGAGCCATTTACCTGAGGGACCTAACTGCGCTGCATGTTTATTCCACTTTATTTAGTAATTGCTGAAAGTTAAAACTTCCAATCCAGCTCTTATTGACTCAATTACAACAATCATTTGGCCTCTAGTAGATCCAAAGTGCTTGTCTGTGAGTGTGCATGTGTGTGCAGACAGTATGTGTGTGTGTGCAGTGGTGCTCTTTCATCCTGGGCTTCCTCAGTGAGAGGGAATGTAAACACGGGCCCCTGGCCAAACTCCATCAGCCCCAGTGCCTCCGGCGCTGCAGCCTTAAGCCCCAGCCTCAGTCATCCTCATGGCATCAGGTCACTGCGAAGGTCCCTGCGGAAGTCCACATGCAGAGAGACAGGAAAATGTTTGTGTCATGGTAGCTGTGTTGGGAGAATGGGGATGATGCATGAAGAATGTGTGTCCCGATAACAAGTAATTTGCACATTATTTGATGATTTCAGTTTATTATGACTAGGTTTTTTTTTTAGCGTGATCATTTGATTGGATCATTATACCTTTGAGCTCATCAAAATCATTGCTGAGATCGCATTACTTCAACCAGTTCTGATGAGTCAGAAAACACAAGTGATTAACAAAATAGCCATTTAAGGGTATTTTTTTAATATTTGTTTCTGCGAAATACACTTTATTCATTTTCTTGCAAAGTCTAAAGAGGGTTGATAAGTCTACCATGTCTGTTTCTAAAGTATGAAGCTAATGTTAGGGGGCAATTAGCTTACCTCGCCATTAAGACTGGGAGCACTGGGAAGCAGCTAGCCTGGCTCTGTCCAAACTTGAAGAAGTCCCCATACCAGCGCCTCTAAAGCTCACTGATTAACATGTCATATATCTAATTTTATCGTTTTAATTTGTAGGGGTGGAAATCACCAGAGGCCCCATAATCTGATATTATCACGATACTTAAGTCGCAATACAATAATATTGAGATTTTAAGTGTTTGTGATATATTGAGTATTGTAATAACATATATTGCAATGTATTGTGATTTATTTCTATTTGCATCTGCAAATTGTGTTCCCAAAGCAAAACTTTGTCAATATCTGTTTCATATAATAAGTTTTCAATCTGTTCATCTCATTTCACTCATTTCTGCTGCAGCAACATGTATCTGATAAAGCAGTTGATTTTAATGTTCTAGGAGGTTACCAAAAGTTTAATATGTATTGCCATATTAATAATTAATATACAATGAAATTCTAGACCTGGCATCCATGTTTTGATACAATATTGCCACCAAATATTGCGATATTATGTTGAATCGATTTTTTTTACACACCCCTATTAAATGTTAGTCTCTAGAAGAGCTGCAAGGCACGTGTTTTACCTTTTGACAGATCCAGGCTAGTCTCTCCTTTAGTCTTTATGCTAAGCTAGGCTAACTGTCTCCTGGCATTAGCTTGCATTTAAATTCTTGGGGACCAACTTGTGAAAAAAAATTACGTGCCTTCTTTGCTCCCTGTGGAGCATGAGGCTGCGACTCTCTACTTTCATCAGTTCCTGTCCTGTGCTGCATGTTGTGCCTCGTCCCAAGTTAGTTCAGCCATTTTCGGTTCCAAAGTCATAGCTCTCCACCATGTTGTTCTTGGCCTCCCTTGGTTTCTCTTGGTAAAAACATTGCTCCGTGTTATCAGTAGTCAAAAACTCCAAAAAGATACCTTTAACTAGGTGCGTAAAAAATTGTTTCTTAGATGCATCTCGATTCCCTTTTGAAAGATTATGTCTCAATGCAGAAACATCAGAAATCAGAATAGCAAAAAACAGTTCTTGACATTATGATTACTTGTTGCAATTTTGTCTGTGTGTTCCTTACAGCTGATCCATTTGGACGGTGAAAAGTAATGGACGTAAACATGTATGCTGTGTACCCTTCTAACTTAGGCTACTTCTTTGGGTGAGAGTGGCTGAGCGCAAGCAGATGGATACAATTCCACTTGCACCCGATGGCTAAAAAGCTGACGTGTGGAAGCATTTTTGCTTCTATGAAGTCTCTTTCATTTGTTACTATATTTGTATTATATTAATAAAATATGTTATTTTAATTATGGATCATAACAGACTCGCAAAGTTTTTAAAGTAGCAAGTAGGGATGCCTCGGTAGCTCATCCAAAATATCCAAAATAAAGCAGAAATACAAAAAATATTGAAAAAAAGTTAGCAAAGAAGTCATCATTTATAGAAATCAAAAAGTTTGCATTGATAATTGTTTTATAATTGCATTGTAGCTCGCTGAATCAGAATCACAATGTGAGAGTGCAGAGAGATTCCCACCCCCAGTGAGCACAGTGTTGTATTACCCAAAGGAAATTTGGCCAGTATTATATAAAGATAAGACTCATGTAGGACTAAACCAGAATTATGCTTTAAACATCAAACACATGCTGCAGATATCTTGCATATATTTGCAGACACTCAACACTTGGCACTGAAGCACATGAATCCAGGCAAAAGCAGGTGCTCCCTCAGTCACGTGCAAGTACTCACACATTACACAAACCAAACGCCCCCGCGCTCACATGCATGCTCCCCCATTGTCACACTCCTCCGCTGTGCATGCACAGTGCTCTGGTGGCACAGGTCCGGATGTTGCATGACAGACAGGCTTGGAGGTCCGGCCCAGGAGGTCTGGAGGTCCTCTGGGGCAGAAGAAGCCATTTCCTCCCTGAAGTAAAGCGGGGAGCAGCAGTGAGGGCTGAGGAGGATGGTGGTGGTGTTGGTGAGGGGGAGGATGCTCTCAGCAGAAAGGAATTCCCAGAATGTTGTCCTTTAATCTGGAGTCAGCCTCACACACTCTCTCTCTCTGTCTCTCTCTTTTTTTCCTCCCAAGTCTTTATCTGACCTCCTCTGGCTTTTCTGTTACCATGCGGAAGGGAAGAAGGGTGTCAGATATGCAGAGAGACAGATTGAAAATTCAAAGCAGCTGACCTAAGAGCAAAACACTGTATTGCACAGTTGAGTCCTGACCCCATTTTCTCTGTGTCTGATTGTCCTACATACTGTACGTGTCTGCATCTCTGTTTTCACGCAGCCTTTACAGAGGAGGGAGAGCAAGAGTGGGTAATGAAGGGATATGTGAAGCAGAACAGAGAATGAGAAGGGTGAGAAAGAGACTAAGGAAGAAGGAATGCAAACGTGGTCGGAAGAAGAGGAAGGCAAAGGACAGAAAATGAGCTCAGAACAACATTACAATTGGGGAATGTTTCTCTTTACAACAGTCTATGTGTTGCTATTATCATCTCCATGAAAACAGTTATTAAATTGCGTCCATGTCTCAGAGCAGGTTCCTTAGTCAGAGGACTTGTTTTGAGATATTTAGTATAACAGACACAGGGAAAGTAGAGTATTTTATGAAGAGTGTGGAACTATGTGTGATCATGCATTCATGGATTTTACAGGTTCTCCAACTGTTGTACGTAGACTTAACCGCCTTTCAGATGCATGGCCTTAAAGAAGCAGACAGAGAATAGGCATTTAATAGAGAGGAAACAAGAGATTGCAGGAGAGAGGGGGTAGGGGAGAAAAGGGTGAGGAGGACTGCTGAGTGTAAAGCAGCGGACTGTTTGTTTGGAAATGAAACTGAGCATCCTGAAACTCAGAATCTGAGGCTTGAGATGAAGCCTTTGTAGAGCAGAGAGTTAATAACGTCACTGTCATGATGTTGGGGTTTTTTCTCGCAATGTCTGCCTAAACTCGAAAAAGCTGGAGGACAAGAGAGGACTCACTAGACAGCTGGAGTTTTTTCATACAACAGTTGCTGCCATTATTAACATTTTCATGCTGGATTACATGTTCTCCTGCTGCATTTACTTATTTCTCTCTTAATGTCATTTAAATAAAATGGATAAATTACCAGTTCATCTTAAAAATCATAAACTTCGCCCACAATAAATTAACTTAACTATACTGTAACTTGCGCTGGGCTTTTATAAACATCTTGAAATCAATTATCACTATTAAACCAGCTGTCAAAATACATCCCTTAAACACAGCATTGTTGCATCAAGGTGTTATAAAAACAAGGGTGTAGCGCTGACAAATGTAAAAGTGGAACAAATCAAAGTGTGCACTGCTGTAAGTATTATTTCATTATTTCAACTTTACAGCATGATCAGAGGACAATAAATACATTCAGTTATGTGAAATCATTACCAAAATACCAACAGTGTTTCTGAGGTCATCTACACATTGATGCCACTCTATTTCATACTGTTAGATTTTCTTTCTTTGCAAAGAAACACATTATCTGGTCTAAATATCATCCATCTTTTGTATGCATTTTTCCACCTGGATGACCTAGAAGCTGGAGTCACTACTCCAGTTAAATGTGCTGACAGTGATTTTAATCCAATGCTTTTTTTTTCTTATTTTTTTTCCAACTCGGCAAATATGTTCTCATATGTTCTCAAATATGTCCCATTTTCTCTGAAAATGGGACGGAGCCATGCAACACTATTTCAACCAATCAGCAACGGGTGTTAATGTCCACGCAAAGGACAGGGTAAAGGCCATGGATGTATAAAAAGAAAGGCAATCAGAGCAAGAGGGACGGTAAATCAGGCACATGCTAATGTGCTTCACCTTTCAGATGACCGATACCTCACCTCACCTGAACGTTTCAGCTCACCTCTGCCTTCTTTTGCGGCAAATTATGGCTACTCAAACACAATGCAGTTGACACTCATTGATACTGAAGAAAACTAATGTTTCATAACAAAATACATAATAAATAAATAATTGCATTTAAAATATTGACTTTTGTCTTAACGCTCACAAGTGCTTAATAGTTGGCACTGGTTTGCGTCGTGAGAGGATGGATGTAGAAATTCATGGTTTAAACCAGATTTATAATCAGTCTGGTGATATTGTACATTTTTCCGACAAAACTCACAAAAAGACCAAAAGCATCAATAAACTGATCATACTACAATGTTACTTTGTATCCAGAGGGTGACATAGGTTATTCCTTTGTACTATTTTTTCAAAGGGAGAGCCGCAATCAGTGGCACGTTCCTTTATTATGATGAACATGGGCCTTTTAGTCCTGGTTCTGTAAATACTACTACTACTGCAACAAATATGTGTTAATCTAAAGCAAATTCAAAATATAACATAAAAGAAGCAGTTGGTTAAAAAATGAAAGTATTTCATTGTGATTTGTAAGAACAACTGGGATTGAGTGTCAGAGCAGTATAGGGGTCAGAAAGTGTGAAGATAGACTAATGCATTTCTGGTTTTGTTTCTGTTCATGATGTTCACTGACAAAAAATAAAACAGCATTCATATCCTTTAATATAAATGTAGAATGAAAGACGGCCTTGGCATAGATACACTGCCACAGAGATGGTTCCTACAGTTCATTTAGTCTGGGTGTTATGCCAGATTGCAGTAAACCTTAAAGTCATCTATCTTCCTGTGTGTCTGCAAGAGCATGCATGTGTGATTATAAATATGGCCTAATCTGCAGTTGTGGCCAGGTTTTCGAATAACTGTATCGTACTGAAGTGGATTTACCCCGAGCTCTAGTCTGTGGTTCTTCCTAGAAGGCTCTCTCTGTGCATGTGTGTTCATACGAGCCCTGACTTTTGACTCTGCAGGCATGCAAACCCCATGCAGCAGACAGAAGCTCAATGCATTTTAACCTGCACCTGTGAAAGTTACAGGACGATTGTTGATTAGGCCATTTGTCACTCATGCATCTAAATTTTAAAAAGCAACCTGTGTTTAAATGTTTGATGGCTTTAGCAATGCCATGTTTTAGGTGGTAGGGTGGAAACTGAGATGTGGTATGTGAGGTATCAAGCTAAACACTTGCAGAGAATTCAGTTAAAACAACTACAAATAATTCCTGCAGAAAATTAAATCAATGCATCCTTGAATTTCTGGGAAAAAATGTCAGTGACCTTTTGCCGCCTTACTTTTTGAGCAGCTGTGCAACTTCCATTCATGTTTTTCTTTGAGGTTTCACTGTTCAAAAAATCTTCAATGACCCCAGCAGTCAGTCTGTTCATTCTCAGTGCATGTCTCATTTCTGGTCACGTGGCTCAGCCGACACATCTCAGCCAACTAGCCTCAACTTCCTCCCTATTTCCACTAAAGCAGGAAGCAGGAGATCAGAAAGTATCACACATCTGCAAAATGCAGCCCCTGGCGCTATTAATAGAGTCCTTCAGTTCAGAAGAAAAAATGTGACCAAACTTTTTATTCCTCTTATCGGTCTCTGTTGACTGCCTTGCTTAAGAATTC
This sequence comes from Plectropomus leopardus, assembly GCF_026936395.1. Taxonomy (NCBI): domain Eukaryota; kingdom Metazoa; phylum Chordata; class Actinopteri; order Perciformes; family Serranidae; genus Plectropomus; species Plectropomus leopardus. The sequence continues at coordinate 14,709,843 of NC_142192.1, read as the reverse complement.
CAGCTCGGGGTTACATTTGGCCAGTTTGTGAGTTTGCCTCTGATTTTCAAAACTGCCCCTCAAGCTACATTAGGAATAATTCCCCTTTGTGATGGAATTCCTATTTTGGACGGGCTGGTAATAAAACATTGCCCAGCAACTTTGTAACTGAAGTCACCATTGCTAAAGTACAGGATGTGGTTGTTACAGACGAGGACATAATATGGGAAAATGTGTCACTAGAGGCTTATCAAATTCTATAATATCATTAGTTTACTGTCAAATTATCAAGAAATTATCAAAAACAAGTGCTTACAACTCAGATGATTTTTTTCTGTATTGACAGCTTACAATTAGAAAAGTAAAAACTTGATCACAGCAGTTTACAGCAGCAGTTTTTCAGCTAGTTACAATCCACTCTCTTACTAGGGGTCACTGAGATTGGGGGGTGGGGTATGGAGAATGCTGTCCAGATGAGGCATATACATGAAAGATTGAATTGACCCACGACTGCATAATCTAGGTGTGTTAGTCCGACGTTGAGAAATTCAGCTTAGCACTAACATGCTTACATGTATTTTTTTGGTCCAGTTTTAATCAGACTAACACAATAATTCAACTTTTTCCAACATCATGTAAACGTACTGTCTAAGTTTATGTATCGTTCTATTTACTTCGAAAGTTAGAGCTGGAAATGACGTGACACCCAGGTTGATCGTGTTCCAGTTCACCAATATGGAAACCCAAGATTCAGTTAGCAATACCAGTTCAAGCCAGGTTAGCCACTATAAGCAATACCAGTTGATATCAAGAAGACAGAAGTTCCCATGAATGGTATGTGGTATATGAATGGTATATTACGACATCTGTTACTACTGTTGATGCCAAAGGACTGTAGTAGTCCTAACATTATGATAAAAGGAAAAAATTGTTCTCATCATGCTGCATTTATATTATAACCACATATGTGTCCAACATCCGCAGCTATTATACTCAAATGCTGTTGTCACTTGCCAGCAATAGGGCTTTGTGTTGTTTACAATAAAAGTACCCTAAAAGCGATACCAATACAGTAGAGTACTTCATTTCATACCTTCTTTCTCTACTCCATTCGATACCCATCATGTGATCGGAAGCATTAAGTTGTACAAGATGGCACCATACTTTCGATCATTTTAGTGACATATTGGCATGCTTAACCGCCAACTCTGTCAGATAAACAGTGCTCCCCTTCACAGCACCACTGACTGTATGGGTTGTAGCTGCTATGGTAGTGGGCCAATCACACCTTGCTTTAAATCAAAGAATGCTTGCAGTGATTGGCTGCGAGTAGAACCACAGAAATAGTACTTTTTTTTGGATGTGGGAGCAAACATAGGTATAGTCTTGCCTGAGAAGTTTTAATGCTACTTGGTACTGTGTTATTTCAGTTGATAACTTACCCCAGATTCACACTGGACGCGGAGACAGTGTGTGACCGCAACCTTGCTGAACTACAGCGTGTTTCAAGCTTTTGGTGTCCACACAGACAGCGTTGTGGCTGTGATGCTTCTGCAGGGCTGCCTGCTGCTATGAGTTCTGTATTTCCAAATTTAAAAAGCACAAAATCCACTCATTTATGAAGTCGTGCAAGCTCCTGCATTGTCAACAACCAGGTCCTGCAGATACTTCAAAATAAAATGCCTTGTGTCAACAACTAATGGGATTCTGTAAACATAGACATAGTCAGAAATGTTTTGAAATGGAAGCAGGGAAATTTGAGTAAAACAGACATCCTTGTATTTTCAGCCAGCATTATTACTTTTTGTGACAGTATGGCCTGCTTACTTAAAGGGTCAGCAAGCTACAAACCAGAGCAACACTACCAGCATAGGTGAAAGACAACTTGTTTTTCCCAATTTAAAATACAGTAGTCAAGGATGAACAAGTGCACTTACTAATTAAACACATTTTGAGCAAAAATAAAATCACAAATACTGGAATTTTATAACTGTAAGCAAACTCTTCCAGTGAAAAAAATGTCCAAAAATCTATAAACCATAAAGTTACTTGGCTACTGACTTAAATCACTTCTCAGGGGGAGCTTAAGCACATAAGAAAGGACCTGATTCACTTTTTAATAGTTCATATTTGGCTATCCACATCCTTTTGAAGATCCCTGCTCTCATATTACAGGCATGTGGACATCATCTAAAAGCTCAGGGTATCGTTTCCTCGTACTCCCGCAGAGAGTCCAAGCCAGCTAATAAAGATATCCAGGTGACACCCAGTGCGTTTGCTTACAAACATTCACCCTCAGACTCTAAGATCCCGATAAGCACTGTGCAGTGCCTGAGGGGGAAACTGCAGCCAAAAGCTGCTGGAAAAATCTAGAGTTTAGGAAAGCACCTGGAACCAGTCCACTCTCTTACTAGGGGTCACTGAGTTTTGTCTGGAGGCTTTCCCTACTGTAGCTGTTAACAATGCTGCTGCTTTCCTGCAGGCTATGGCTACACATACACACACTCACCCTCAGAGCTCCCAATAGAGTTACAGGGACAAATTTGGAAACCATGCCTAGTGTGGAGTGGCACAAAATGGCTGTGGTTATACCTCAGGTGGGTGCAGGGTTGCTTGATGCAAGATGGGAGGTGTTTTTTTTGCGTGTGTGTTTCGGCAGGTGGGAGGAGGGCGTGGTTTGGTGGTTGATAGCAATGATAGTCAGTTTGTTATCTCCACACATGAGACATCTGCCAGGTTTAATCCAGTGAAGCTTTGTATTGTTTGTTGTAGTAATAGATACTACATCATGTACTTACATTTACACATATGTACATTTTCAGTATTGTGTGTCCCTGGTGGATGGCTGTGGAAAGACTGTGTGATGTGGGTACACCAAAATGGGAGCAGGGAGACATGTCCTGCCAGATATGATTTCATGTCTTACGTAAGGCTAAGATGGGGGCAGAGAAGTATTAACCCTGTGTATGTGCAAAAGAGAGTGTGTGTGAGAGTGAGCCCCCCCCCCTCAATATGGTGACATTTTGCTGCTGGCAGGTGAAACCACATGCCAGAGATTGGGAGGAATGTGTGTATGTGTATGTCTTTGTATGTTTAACCTTTTATCATTTACAAGGGACTTCTGTTGTGTGTTGTAGGTGGTGACACTGTGGTACAGAGCCCCAGAGGTGCTGCTTCAGTCCAGTTACGCCACGCCAGTGGACCTGTGGAGCGTCGGCTGCATCTTCGCTGAGATGTTCAGGAGAAGGTGAGAGCACAGGGAATTTTTGTGTAACCCCTCATACTAAATATACTGGGAGAACTACAACGTGATAACCTGTTTTTTCATACGAATTCCTAACAATATCTGGAGAAACAGGCCCAGACATTGTTCAGAGTTTCCTTTTATGCATGTGTTACAAGACAGGAGATTGCCTGTGACAGATGCATTCTCACCTGCAAATACTCTGTTTTAGATGAGGTTTTGCGCCCTGGTATAGCATGCAGAAGGCAGGACGCAACACAAAAATGATGCTGTGGAAATCACAGTGTAGACTCTTGCTGTTGCTTGAATCTGTCTGATCATTTCTGTGACGGTGCTTAATCTTAGAAATACGAAAACAATATCAAATAAATTGTTAAATCGCCTGAGTCTCAGCCAAAAAGTTGAACCTGAACAACAGTAGACTACAACCAACAGTCAACCATCTCAAATGTTCTGAGCCTGTATAAGAAAAAGTAACTCTCAGCGGGGGGCGATGGTTGGCGTTCGTCATTCAAAAAAGGGAAACGAAGACCGGCAGGATGGACTCAAGACTCTAGTTAGCTAGTTAGCACATTAACAACACAAGGCAATATTGAAAAAACAAATGATATTTACTGAGTTAGTGAACAGTAACACAAACAATTACAAACAGTTTCTGCTGAAGAGCTCAGTTACTAAAACCACAATCTTGGCTAATACAGAATTTTTTGTTTTTATCTCACACCTTCTTGACTTTAGGCATTTGTTTGTTTTCCTTACAAATGTTTCTCTTCTTGCGCACTGAGCTGAACTGCCATTCAGAGTGATTTCTCTCTCTGCCTTTTCTGACGCTAGTTCAACAAAAAGTTGGGCGGCAGCAAGCGAGCCAACATTGACAAACGTCCGATTGTCAGCTTGGTGTGTCAGGGTCATTACAGACAATAGTTCCTGAATCTCTTCGTCTCTCCAGTTGGACAATTTTGTTGGCATCTTCATTTAAATGAAGCTTCTTCTTCACCTTCAAATGTTTGTATTCTTCCGGTTTCACACCAGTCACAAGATCATCAACACGCCCATTCACTCACTGTTAATGCTCAAGACAATTACCTACTCTATTACTAAATGAGCTTAATAAGACATTACATAGACTTAGTGCAAGGGATCACTAATGACGAGTGGGCATTTCACCCAGAGTTCTGCATTTTTCATCTCTTAGCGCCCAGAAAAAACATGGCAAACATGCAGTGCTTAGTGATGAGTAGACACTCAGGGCCTCGTCACACTGCTGGCATTTGTAGCATAATGTAGATATGCGGTGCTCTTCTTGCAAATAATTTAAAAAATATGCTGCCATCTAATAATACAAAGTATTTATGTGCATAGAGATGTCCCAGATCTATGGCTGATGATTTCTGTATTTGAGCTGTAACTGATAGTTTTGCACTTGAATGTTGGTGCTGTGGTCTCTGCATTACCTGTTTAATGTCGCATACTTTTTGAGGTATATTCCAAAAAAAAAAAAAAAAATCTGTTGCCGTTGTTTCAGAATCAGTTATTTGGGTATTTCTTAAACTTGCCATCTTTTTCTCAAAATGACACCTGTCAGCTGCACTGTAAGCAGTCAGCAATCACATTTCAGTTGACTTATCAAACTATTACAGTAATGACAGGCTGTCTGCTGTGGTTGCAGCATGTAAGGCAGGATCCTGCTTCTTGGTATAGGTATCTGTCAGTTTGTGGTCTAACGAACTTCACACACAGGAGGGCCAAGCTAATAACGGACAACTTTTCTAAAAAAGATTCCACTGCCTGTCTATGGAGGAAAAAATACTTTACTATGGCATGAAGACCCGTTTTATCATCGTAGTATCAATGTAATTTTAATATTTAGGTGCCATATAATGAACAGAAGTGTATCTTGTAAACAGCAGTGAACTGGGCTCTAGCCAGACTGTAGTGGTGTGCTTCAGAGTAGATAAGAACAGTCTTTTCTGAGGTAGGGCTCAGTGCCAGGAGGAGCAGCCCTGCCTGTAATTTATGCTTCCTTCTCCAACCGTCCTCACACCCCAACATGCACAGCCACACACAACGACCCACGCTCTGCATGTGGGACGCACTGGGAATATGTAGTCTCTTGAGGCAAAGGGTGACACAGGGTGAGGACACTGTGTAGACATGTGGCATACAGACGGATGTCAAATAAATAAGTGGAGAAACATAAGACAGCCACTGAACGGTTTGATGAAAACTTTGTGTATCATTATCATACCGTACGTGACGGCTTTCACAGTCGCCCCTTGTGGCCCAGCCTGTTACATACCACCATTAAGGAAACGCCAAATGAGGAAATGTCTTGTAAAAAAAAAAAATGCCACAGTGCATTTAAGCTCTTCGTTGAACCACCACATGCTGCTGTGCAGTGAAACAAACATGTTTGAACGTAATCTATCCCGTGTTGTTGCATCTGTCCCCACCCTGTCATTTGAACAGTCTTGGTGCATCTTGTGCATGTGTGCTCCAGGTCATGTGTTCAGGCGTTGTTTGGTAGCCTGCTATAAAAACAGTTAAAGAAGTCTGATAGGGTCTGCTTTTTTACCCCTGTTTTCCTGCTTTTAGAACAAGACTGATGACTATCCGTTACATAACATGACATTACACTTATTTAGCTGATGCTGGTATCCAAAGGGACTTTGAATAGGTGCATTCAACCATGTGGGTACAACACCAAAAAGTGCAAGAGTCACGCAAGTGCATCACATCACACTGCAAGCCTAATTGCTCAGATCAGATTTTTTTTGTTTGGCTATTCACATTATTTTTTAAATCAGACCAATACCAGATTCCAGTGTAAACTAATAATAGTCATTAACTGACCTGTATGTGCAAAAGAACAATAAAGACATCCCATGCAGCACGTTGCTATTCGGAAGAAAGCACGGAGGCCGGTGAAGTTGGCATTCCATTTATTAGTTGATGTGCAGTGGATTCCTGAGAAGATGATAACAAAGAGGAGGAGAAAGAGCACCAAATTTCTAACTTTTGTTAGAGCTTTTAGTTAAACAATGGCTGCTTACTTCTATCCACAGGTGTGTGTGTGTGTGTGTGTGTGTGTGTGTGTATGTTGCATTGGAGCCAGGAGTGGTGGGATTGTGATATGATTGGCTTTGTTGAAAGAGATTTTATCCAAAATATCAGGATGTCTTGGATTACTTTTAACTACTTCTGACAGCACCTCTACATAAGACTCTCATGGAAAGAAACTGAGTTCAGGTGAATAATGTCGCATGATTCTGACATGACTGTTCAGCCAGAAGTTGCTTTGCAAAAAATCAGACCTGTATTTGATTTAGGGCCACATATGAAAGTGGCCCAAATCAGAATTGGAAAGTCCAGATTACATGTTATTTGTGCTGTTTACACTGTTATGATTCACATAAAAGATGAAAAACTGTTTTCCTGTAGTCTGAACATAGCCTAAAGATGGAGAAATAGTTATTTGTTTTTTTGAGATGAGTGTTCAGTGTGCGACAAAAGATTTGTAGAGTTTCTGCTGTCCTGATGTCCTGATGTCAATGGAGAGTTTGTTCTGCCATTGTGGAGCCAGGACAGCAAACGAACCTGACTTTGTAGCGGGAGTCAGGCCCCCCTTGTAGTAAGGCAGTAGCAAGCTGATTGCAGGGGCAGAGCACAGCGGTCGAGCTGGGGGGTGGTGGTTTGACCAAGTCCTTGATGTAGATCGGGTCTTAACCTTTCATATCATGTAAAGTAGTCTTGAATCAGAGCCAGTGTAGGGTGTAGAACGTGTTATAATCATGTGTGACTCAATTATGTAAAACAAGCACTTCAGCTGTCATCTTAACTCGCATTCTAGGTACTTTCCATGACGCTTACATATCTCCTCGCTCTCTTCACTCACGTCTCGTCCTTGTACCCTAGCTATTAAACATTAGGACAAAAGAGCTGCTGCTGCCAAGTTAGAAATCCTTGGTTCCAGAGCGTCAGTCTTAAGTGACGTCAGTTATTTCATTTATACGTCACACCTCTCAATAAAAGAATAATGCGTAGGAGACACTAGTGTTTCTTCAAGTTCATCCACAAGCCTCCTCACACTTCATCTCCTCGAGTTGCATTTAAGTGGTCGGATGGTCCTCCATGATGGTGGAGGGGAAACAATATCTGGGTCACAGGAGGAGAGAGGATGAGGATAAGTGAGAATAATAAAGTACCCATAATTTTACTCTTTTTAATCTTTGTCACAGGTCAATCCGCTGTTGATGAAGTGATGACCACATTTTTCTTTCAGTGTTAGTGTCAGTAGCGGTGTTACAGATGGTTTCATTCAGTATTTTCAGGTGCTCAGTGACGTGCATCGTTTGATTAAAGCTGAAAATGTTTTATTATTCAACTTGTCAACTGACATATTTTCTGGTAAATGTTAGTCACATATCGCCTCAGTCAAACTTTCATCTCATCAATTTGAATGGCAGTTGGATGTACTTGATGCCATGATCAACATGTGTTCACACATCATGAAGAACACTGACTGCATTTCGCGGCTGTGTAAAATGCTTAAACATTCAAGAATTTGTGGCAAATGAGCCTGTAATTAAGCTTCTTATCACCAACTAACCGAGCATCAGCATTAAGAATCAGTTACATGTATGTATCACGTGCAGAGGATACAGGCACAAGGTGTGTGTGCATGTTGCCTAGGTTAAGGTACTGACACAGTAAGCTGTAAAAAGCTTGTGTGTGTGTGTGTGTGTGTGTGTGTGTGTGTGTGTGTGTGTGTGTGTGTGTGTGTGTGTGTGTGTGTGTGTGTGTGTGTGTGTTCACAATCTGGCATCTGTCCAAGTTTGTCTTAAGGCGGAAGGCAAGGCAGAGCCCTTTGATGGCCATGAACAGAACTTACTCTCTCTCTCTCTCTCTCTCTCTCTCTCTGCAGGTGATTAAGATGGCTTTTTAAAAGGCCACCTGTTAGAGATTAAAGGGCACCTGGGAGAAGCAGTGAAAGGAAGCAAAAGAAAGCATGATTTGAGGGAAAGTGCAGAACAAGAGAGGATAAGAAAACTCTGTTTATTGGTTTGCAGTTTTGTTGAATTAGAGATTATAATCATTGACAGCTCAGGTACAATGACCCAAACGTCCTCACTGGTTGTTTAAATGCCTTTGAGAATATCTAAATTAAATGTTTTTTGGGGTTTTTTTTAAAGGGGGGGGAAATATGTATATCATTTTTCTGTTTGATTTGTTTGCCCATTGTGAATTCATTGGCAACAGTTTTTGGTGTTAATAAAATTTAAATCTTTTATCTTGCAAAAATGTCAAATATTTGCTGGTTCCCTCTTCAAATTGAATGTCTCTTTATCTTGGACCGTTGGCCTAAAAAACAAGCAATGTGGAGACATGAACTTGAAAAATTTGGGTGAGGTTTTGTCATGAGATAATAAAGGGACGTGCACAATTTGTCTACTCATCAATGAAACGATATCCAAAAGAAAGCGGCAGAGTTTAGGTCGGTATTAAATAAACCAGTGGCCCTGATGAAGGGCACTCCCTCTCTCTGTCTCTGTTTTCATCCCCTCTCGCTGTCTTTTAATCACGCAAAAAAGCACACGTGTGCTCTCAGACTCACACACACTTGCACCAACTAGATGTCTTCTGGCCTGACGTAACGAGATAGCCAACAAGCTTTTCATTTGTTGGGAGCACAGAACATTCTTAGAAGCATGGACATGGGTGTGTGTGTATGTGTGTGTGTGTGTGTGTGTTGGGGGGGGGGGGCACTTTGCGAACACACTCATGCAGTGCGATTGTTATCGTGTGTGCTAGAATGGAGATGAGTCAGGGCGTTAAATACACAGATACTTAAGTGAGTTGTTGTCCTATCATGTAGGATAATGTGCAAAGTTCATAATGCATAGTGCTGCATTTTGAATACAATTTTGATGTTGAAATGCACGATTAACAGTTTGGCCCTTATATACACAATATTTATTTGGTAATGTTTAACTTCATAAATGAAATTCTGCTCAATTTTTACTGCTTTTTTTTTGAGCATTCTCTTACATTTAAACCAGTCGACTATTCTAAGGTTAAACTTTTGTTTAAATGTCTGTTAAATTAGTTCTTAGGATCATCACTAGAGATAATGAAAATAAACTGTAGAAGAAGCCCCCCTGATCAGCGTCAACCTCATTTCACCCTGTTGTCTTCTGTTGCAGGTCAAAAAAGTTCAAATCCAACCTCAAAACATTTTTCATATGACTCATGATACTTCAAAGCTTTCCCCCTCAAGCGCCTTCCTCTCCTCTCTCCACTTCCATTATCAAACATGCCATTGTAAAAAAAAAACTGTCTTAAATGACTATCTACTGTAGCCAGAATAGTTGGGAACTCGTTTTGAAAAGAATTTGAGCAAATATCATGCAAGTCTGCATCTGCATGGCTGGGATAGTGTCGGGGTGAGTCATGGATGGAGTGAATGGGGGAGAGAGCGCCTGCTTGTTGACATTCCTCCAATCGAAAAGGCTGAACGTGTTGTGTTAATGGTCTGGGAGAGGCCCCACATCCGTGTTGACTTTCTCACACTTTGGAACTCAATTGATAAATCCTCAAAGACGCAACCTTAAGTGCATGCGTGTTTGCACACTCACATGTACAGTACATCCACACTCAGCACAGACTTGCATGTCCATGCAGTTCACACTGACACAGGATGAAGCGCAATTGCACACTCCATTTCTCTCTCTGTTTCCCACCCAGTCAGATTGACGCTCTCACGTGCAAACATGCACACACACATTCCAGAGGTTGTCTCTGGGAGGAATGTGGGACAGAGCTGTGTTGGCACTAAAGGAAGCGTGACTCAGCCGTTTGTCCCAACCCAGTCTCAGTCCTCTTTTCACTGCCACCAGTTTTTGTGTACGCACAGGTACCTGTGCACATGCAAATCTCAAAGAAGGAAACAATCCCTTTTGTGCACGTGTGTGCATTTGTATGCTCTCTTTGTGTGTATCTACTTGAGTGTGTGCAAATGTGCATTTGCACTTGACTGTTGACTGTGTGTGCATGCCAGTGGCCAGCTCTGTGTGAATCCAGTTATCCCCCTCCAACAAACCAACAAACCACTCCAGGTTTAAAAATGGACCTCTTGGAATTATCAGCCCTACTTGTTTTGGCACGATGACTTTGCTGTAGGTGATTTTTTTTTCTTTTCTTGCAACAGTCAGAACTGGTTTGGTCTGATCTTAAATGGCTTTCAAACTTCAGCAAAGAGCTTTACCCCAAAAGACCTATGTGGTGTGATCCTTTCAGTCAGATGTTTGAAGCAGAGGTTCAAGAGTGAGGAAACACTGAGACATCCATTAGTTAAGGATGCCAGTGGCGAATAATTGAAACAAACTCTATCTCAATTGCACTTCCGAACTAAAGCATGTGACAAGGAGTTTGCTGTCGCTGTAAAAAAAAGTGCAAAATACCCCTGAGTGACTAATTTCCCAGTGTCTGAGTCTGTAGGAAAGTGTGGGTGTTGAGCTATGCAAAGCTTCCTGCAAGTGGGAAAACACAGGGAGCACATGGTGGCTAGCCAGTCTGTTGACTCCAGTTAAGTGGGGTGCACTTGAGCTGTGCCTAGATACAGAATGCATACACACATGCATACAAGCCCACCTATGTGACAATATCCTGCATTACATTGACATCTGCTGGTGACTAAATCATTTAAAACATGTAGAATATAGCAAAATTAAAGCTCCTCTGAACCTAACACTGTATAATGTAATTAAGACAAGTAACATTGTCACCAGAGGAAAGTCTCCTCTTTGACATTTCCTTTCAGGGGAACTTCAGCAGGAAGGTCTAGTTCCCATACCTCTTTCTCTGTACGAATAATCCAACGTTTCTGTCACACGCCTCTCCCTCCCACTTTTCTGCACACATTCACAGAGAGAGCGAAAGCAGACACCCACACACACACACACACACACACACACACACACACACACACACACAAGGGATAAATAGGCTTTTTTCTGTACCGTGTGGCGGCCGGCAGGCTTGTGCTGATGATGACTACTGGAATTTGTGCGGGTGCCAGGCCGGGCATGGCCGCCCACGGGCATCCAAAGACGGCCCAAAGCCACAGGAACCACCAGCAGCCCTGCTGCTGCTCTCCTCCCTCCTTTCATCCCTCCCTCCCCTTTCCAGTGGTACTACCAACTCTGCTTCACAATCCTGACTACATGAGATGAAGCTGTTAGTGTGTGGCTACTTCAAATGCTCACATAACAGTCTCAAACATTCCTCTCTGACTTTAGCCAATAGCTTATATCTTGGCACTGTTTGCCTGCAGTGCACCGTGGGATTGTGGGCATCAGGGTATATATTTAAAGGACAAAAAGAACAACAAGAATTAATGCTGTGCACTTTTAACCGAAATGCATTTTAATCTTTTCCTGTGTCTACATTTTTTAATGTTTAAGCAGCAGCAGTTAAACTTAACTTTGTTTATTTTTTCTTTCCCAGACCGCTATTTCGAGGAAACTCAGATGTTGATCAGCTGGGAAAGATTTTTGAGTAAGTATTATTGGCCGTGGCTCCTGTTACAGTTTCTGAGGTCCTGTAGGTTACAGTTAATTGAGTTTGAATGTACAACCTGGGAAAAAGCTCTCAAAACGTTATTGGACTGACCATAGAAATCAGTCAAAAGTCAGTCCAATAAAGTTTGGCAGAACATATATCCATTGTGTGGCTATTCCCTCATTTTCCTGCATATGGTTGAGCTGGACAGTTTATTGAGTTTTACTTTGTTTCCTCCAGCCATAATGAAAACATGATATTCAAGATAAAGCAGTTATTGTGCCTCATTCAATTTCATAATGATGCATTTCACATTTTGTCTTGTGTTATAAATCCAGTGCACCCCTAACCTTTACAGCTGTGCGCTCAATGTTGCCAACTTGGCAACTTCCTCACTAGATGTAGTAACTTTTCACACCCCCTTAGTGACTTTTTTTCCAAAATAAAATGCAACAGGCAACAGATTTATTGACTTATTCGGACCTTAAGGGAAAGAGCATGAAATTATTACAAGTACATTATACATTATAATACATTCCTATACATGGGCCTCATATTAATCACTGTCTCTCACGCTCCATCTCCTCCTGCCCCGTGATTATTTTTTTACCAATTATTTATTATTTATTTTATTTATTTATCTCATTTTTTGTACATTCATATTGAAGATTTGTTTTTCAGTTGAATCATATTGAAAGTACAAGACAGTCTCCTGGTAAAAAGACAATAAAAAAAGCTTAATAAATACATGATGTTTTCAAAGTCAGTTACTCAAGGAAATTAAATAATCTTGATGTCAGTATTGACCAAAATCATGATTTTTGCTGTAATCAAGCAGCCCTAGCCTATGGCCGACTTATAGAACAGGATGTGCACAAAAATATCTGTCTATAATTAATGCAGAGTGTCCTAGATTAGGTTATGCTGCTCTGCTAGGGTGAATATCATCAGCGCCATGTAACATCCCCTATTTCACACCTACTAACAGGCATGCACCAAAACCAGTCAGTTGCTCCAACAAACCTGGGGTGATTTTAACAAAGATTTTATCTAGAGTGAGTGAATATTGAACATTACTTTTGTGAAGGCACTAAAGACTTTTATAATCCTGCAGTGTTGTCGGGGTACCTTCAGCAGAAGACTGGCCCCAGGAAGTGGCCCTACCACAGAGTGCCTTCACCCCCCGGCCCCCTAAGCCAATAGAGGACTTGGTTCCAGACATGGACGAGCAAGGACGGGCCCTCTTAATGGTGGGTCGTACACGCCTCCGTTCAAATCAACCAAATTTATCAAGCAGTTTTCTCAAATACTTGAAAACCAACCATATATTTTCATTTTCATCATAATATTGCAGTTATACATTATTTGATAAATCTTCTCCTCTAATTTATTTATTAGTCCATCTCTGTCTTCTTTTTCTCCTCTCTCCCTTGCAGCAATTCCTCGCCTTCAACCCCTCCAGGAGGATATCAGCCTTTGCTGCGCTCAGCCACCCCTACTTTCAAAGTGTGGACAGCCACAGTAGAAGTGTGTATGCGGCACAGCCCATCCCCAGCAACAAGCCCACTATGGAGGAGAGGACTGCCTGACAGCCCTCCTTCACCCTCAATCATCCCATACAGTGTCTGAAAAGAGTATTCTATGTACCCCGCCCTGGTGTTTTTCATGTTTTATAGTTTTTACAGCGTTAAATCAAAGTGTGTTGAAGGCGCAGTTCACCCCAAAAATACATATTTTCCAACTTACCTGTAGTGCTATTTATCAATATAGATTGTTTTAGTACAAGTTGCAGAGTGTTGGAGATATCAGCACTTGGATCACACTCTGCTTGTGTTGCTCAAAGCACCATGAAATACATTACAAAAAATCTCATTAGCTATTTTCTTTCCAGAAATCATGAACTGGTTACTCAAGATAATCCACGGACCTTGTTGTGAGCAGTTTCATGTAGGAACTGTTTCCTTTTACCCAACTAAACCTGCCAACTGTGTCACTGCACAGAAGGAAGCAGGCATCTTCTGCTAGCTTGCCTAGCACCGCTCAGCTAGCTAATGTTACAGCTGGTAATGGGCGTAGTTAGGTAGAAAGAAAATAGGTCCTACCTGAAACTGCAAACAGCAAGCTCTGTGTTGTCTTGAGAAACTGTCTCATAATATCTGTTAAGAGACATTGCTGTTGAGTTTATCAAGTGTATAATTTTGTGGCACTTTGACCATCGCAAGTCGAGTGCCATCTAATTTTTATATTCTCGGGAAGGCAGACATCTTTACAGCTGATATCTCCAGCGCTCTGCAACTCACACCAAAGATAATCTAGTTTGGTAAAGAGCACTACAGGTAAAGGGAAAATAGGTATTTTTGATTTTGCTGTGAACTCTCCCTTTAAATAAGCTTTTTTGACACTGATATACAGATAATTCTTAAATGAGTGAAAATAAATTTGTAAAAAAAAAAATTATGTACAAATACAGAACACAGTGATTTGTACAGAGGCATATTGAGGCACCTTTGGCTTCATTTACAGCTTTGAGTCTGTGATTAAATCATCCCACATTCTTCTGCAAAAGGCCAAAAGCTTAGTCGGGCTGCGTGATGTGCATGACAAAATTTGCTGCAGAAAACAGCTGTTCAGTTTGGATTGTGATTTGGCTGCTTGAGTGATGTCTCTTTGAAGACAATCCTGTGCAGATTTGGGGGTTAACTTTTGGGAGTTGATGTTGTCCTGCTGGAACAAGAAGTGTTCTCCAAACATGGCGGCAGGTTTTCCTCCAGGATTCTCCTGTGTTTTGCCATTGCTCCAAATGATGCTGCCAACACCAGGCTGTAAATAGTATAGCTTGGTGTCATCCCATGATGGAGCTTTCTTTAACTCCCACGTGCCTTTGGACAAATCCAAGTCGAAATGTCATGCAATTTTTCAACAGTGGCTTTCTCTTTGCCAGTTGGCTGTGAGGCTAGAAATGCACCCATGAAACAGTTGCAGTAAGCTCACATTCTCCCATCTCAGTGCAGGAACACTGCTCCTCCTTCAGTGTCCTATAGTTTTTGAGGATGACGTGCTCCACACAAATTTGTTGTGCATACTCAAGTGCCTTCATATACTGGAATTCTTCCACTGAGTTGTTCTTTTCAATAATTGTGTTGTTGATTGGCTTGATTCTAAAGTTTTATTTAGTGTAGACTGTGCCAGCTGTGGGGCAAAGCAAATGAAGGTGCATTTAACTAAAAACTCTCATCTTAGATGACACACAGGTGATCCTACCTAATGTTCTTCAACAGAGTTGGCTGCATCAGCTAAGAATTATGCATGTCAAAGTTAAGATGCTTTCATTTAGATTAATAGGTAGAATTTTATATAAAAATCAGTGTCAAAAACAGCTTAATCAACTGCGATTTTTTTTTTTTTTTTTTTTCATAAAAATGAAAAAGACCAAGGGGGCATATACTTTTTTTATATGTACAAAGTGCTAGGAAAGTACTAATGAAAAGAGGGTAAAGGTAGTGTCAGGAAAGATGAAACCAATGCTCTCACCCCCTGAAAAAATGCACAAAAGCTATCCTCCTTCCATGAACTGATGGATTGTAATTGCTGCTTTTAGGTTGATACATGTTGATGATTGACTGTGTTAACAATGCAAAGAGACTTGCATCTCAGATTGACTGGTAGTAGTGGGCGAGCGGGACTGTCGAGGCCCCTTCATGACCAGTGTTTAGCCTAAAACGGCCCTCTTTACTGGGGGGCGCGGTCCACACAGGAGCCTGGTTGGACAGCGCGGATCTCACCTGCCTTTATGCTTACTGTGGGATCTCACCTGCCTTTATGCTTACTGTGGGATCTCACCTGCCTTTATGCTTACTGTGGGTGTGTGCAGAGAGCAGATATACAGTACAGGCACGCTCACAAATACACAACATTTAGTGTGTGCACTACCACTGACATTAGCACGCTCATGTACACACCTACTTATTGAAACATTATTGGGCATCAAAAGCCAGCCACTCACTGCCATGTCTTCCTCATTCCAGTCCTACATGTATTGTATTACTGCCGCCTTGAGTATGTCCTGAGTAACTGCAGACCAGTAGCGGGATTCTAATGGTTTCTGCGCTCTTCAAGGAACTCCTAAACTCATATATGGGCTGATATCAGTGCTGAGACAATGATGAAAGAACCTGATAGAAATGTTGTTGCCACTTCCTAGTCTGCCTTCATGGGTTTTTTTTATCATAATAATATACAATTGTTATATACTATCTGAATGATACAGTAATGCACAGGCTTGCAATAGGTGGAGAAAGTAACCACCAGCACTATTCAACATGAATACATTTGGCACAGAATAGTGCCGCCAATATTCTGTATTTAATTTTAATTTTATTGACAAGTCTTATATGCTTGTTTTCATCAAGTAGTTACTTGATTTTTTTTAAGATGCTGGGGCATACAATATTCTTACACCAATTACACCAACTCTTTAGACAATTATAGAATTTGTGTAAGAATAGTTTGACAATGTAAGGAATGTATAAAGGATAGGCATTGGTACTGTACAGAGTAGAGTGCTGAGTACAAGCTGTTAATAGAAACTTTTGATACGTGCATCGTCAGTCAATAGATATGTCGTCAAAATGGATAAATGTAGAGTAGTGAGGGTCAGTGGAATGTTGTTTGGCAAGAGTATTTTGTTTCTTTGAAATGTTGGGTGGGCTCTGTGGGTGCTTGTCGAATTTCATTCGCATTGAATTGTGAGCGACTATGAATTTTACAGTGGTTTTGATAATGAAATAATGCACAAATACTTTGTGTACAGTTTTTGCTTTATTTTACAATCATGTCCAATTATATTCAAGTTCAGTTGTTTTTTTTTTACCAGCAAGGAAAAAAGCAAGATATGCAGAGTTGTATTTTTGTATGTAGTAGTTCTTGCGGAACAGTAACATATTTTAACACTGGTTTACGTTTTCTTATCACGTAGTGCTGCTAGCACACACAACACAGACACACTTTCTGACTTTCTCAGGTTCTTGTTATGGACGTCCGAACCTTTCGGGCACAGTTTGCACATCCGAGGGCTACTAACTGACCACATCACAACTCCTTCAGGTTTTCTTTCAAGCTGTTCCACGATCATGCCATTGATCACAGTCTACTGTCATTCCTATTTATCATATATATGTTACTGTAGTCATTACTGTCTGGAGATAACTGCCTGTATTAACTGTTTTTGCCAGCAACTTTTAATTGCTAGATGGCGAACGCAGTATAGGTTCATGTAAAAGTGTCTGCTTGACTAAGCACTGTGTGAATTTTCTGTTTGATAACAACTCACATCTGGTGTCAGTGTTTGAGTACAATGCAATTAAAGCTCTAAATAGATTCATAATAATGACGATTAATAGCCTACATTTCAATCTCATAACATTAAACTGTCCCACTGTTTTGAAACCAACGTATCTTGATACATCTTATCACTCAAATTACACATATGCTCCTGTGTTGCCTTTGTTTTTAGCATATGGAAAAGGTGACTATAGGAACGACACAATCATGGCATTATACTTATGTATTAATGCAGGCATTGGTGTTTTATTATTGTGTTGCACCAGTTGAATAAAAAGCAGCTTTTGTGAGTGTTGTTGTAAGTCATTATCATTCGTATGTGTGATTGGCAAATTATTTATTCTTGTTAACTTTAAGGTATTTGTTTTTGAACATTTTGTATATTTGAATTTGTGTTTTGAGTCTGTTTCACTTTAATAGAGCCATTTTCAAAATTAGAACATGTACTGTAAAGGAGCATGTGAAGTGAAGAGGACAGCATGCTTTAATTTGACAGGGTTACAGAATTCAAATGATTGGATTTAGTATGGTATTTCAATGGATACCAGCACACTTTGGGATCAAATGAAAATAATAAGAGGATACATAACACTGATAAGTAGATTCAAGAGGGGAGGCATGCAATGGGAAGAAGAGAAAATGGTAATCTATCATTCAACAAAAAGTATGAATGAAGTGTGAATGTATTTTATTTTAAATATTCTAAAAATAATAAGAAAAGCTTCTTGTGGATAGGTGTTGCAAATTAGCATTTCATTACAAACACTAAATGCAGGGCATCTGGTTCATGCACATAAATGTATGTTTCTAATGGTGCTATGATGTCAATATCAAATAAACTATAACTGATGGAGGGAGGGCCATACATTTGCCCCAAGTCACTAAAGGAGGTTCAAGAAAAAAAGTATGAACATGTAAAGTAAAATAAACATAAATAATTCACATAATAGAAACATAAAGTGGCAGAGAATTTTATTTGATAAAAAAATTAAAGACCTTTCCACTATAAATCGATGTTAAAAGTTTTACCAGAATTCAGAAAAATACAACTTTAAGCTTAACTTTTTTTCTGGGGGAAGTCCCTAACCCCCTTTATTAATGTGAGTGCCCCCTCCAACCTACGCCGCTGCTGCATTACCTGGGTGTACCGATTCCCGCGACAGACCGGTTGGTGGCGGTAGTTCACCACCGCGTTGTTTTGAAACCGCCAAAAGACACCAAGAAGAAGCGCTGCCTGTTACCGTTAACAAAGTCTGATGTGGCTAGCTCAATGTTAGCAAGGTAGCACTAATGGTTGCCCTCTCTGCTGGATATTTCCCCCTATTACTAACTCGAAATGGGCAAGAGAGACAATCGAGTGGTAAGTTATGTTGCACAATTTGTGTAAAACTGAGAAACCGGGGTGACGTGTGGGAAGATATTCAGGCTAAACACACGCAGAGCGCAGCGTTAGCGCAGCAGCTAGCGTCGGCTAGCTAACGTTAATGTATTCTGATACTAGGCCAAGTCAGCGGTCTCTTAAGTCATATCGCTCTTAAAAATACAGTGTTGTGGGTTTTTTACCATTTAAGCTGGCATTTTCAAGTCTTGAGGTGCTTGGTGCGTTCTGTTTTAGCTGATGCCAAAAGTCTGATCTCAGGCTCAACCAGCACTGATGTTTGTGGACGCAAAGCTACAATGCCAAACATAGCTCACAACACATTAGGCAATGTCTTGACGTGCTGTTGCGCAGTATTTTTCATGCTTTTTGAGTCTGCATACTGCGTTGACAAACGATCAGGGGCTCATAAGACTAATTACACGTTTTGGTCAGCGTTAGTCCAGTGTTTTGGTTTTCTTCGGGTTGCTCGAGTAATGTTAATACAGAGGCTCATATTTCATCAAGCTAACGCTGAATGTGTTGTCTGTTCATACTGCTAATATGGTGAATTGGATGTTTCCCCTCATTTAACGCAGCCATGCTCTTTTTTTCAGATAAGAGACAGGCTCGAAATCTGTATATATTGTGGTAAAACAAGGGGGAAATCCGCTTGTAGAGTTTACATCCTATTTTGTATCTCAGTTCAGTTCAAGATTAATTGTGATATACATTTAAAAGTACAGTACGCATTCAACGCAATGAAATTCTTTATGCTCTGGCGTTTTTTAACCCATGAAATATATAAAGAGTACGATAAATAAAAATACTTGCGAATAATTGCAATAGCATCCACACATCAGGGATTTTGACGGGCAATAATAATACTTGAATATTTATACTTATGTTTATTAATATAGTTTTAAATTTATACTGATTTTATCCTTGCACTATTGTTTTATTAATGTTAGACTATTGTTTTATTCCATTGTATTTATTAGTTGTTTCTGCTGGTTTTAGATTTGAATGTCCTATTTTGTTGTTGCTTTTCGCGACTTCAGTACTTATTTTCGTTCCCTCTCATGAAAGTCATGTTTTGGAATTACAACAAACCTTCTTGAATCCTAAATCTTGAATCTTAACCTCAGTTTAAAAGTTATTCACCCCCCGGGGGTAAGATCTGTCTCTGAGGTGTGAGGTCCTGGCTCTGATGCTCTGCAAACGCTTCCCGTGGGTGACTAGGGTCCTTTAAAATATGAAGTGCTTTCTTCTTGCAGGGGGTGGTGCAAGTATCCTGTCACTGTGGTCATGGTATCTAATTCTGCTCTACCTGTGTCCATGATTCTGAGGCATAACACAGCAAATATGGAAGTTGACATATTTTTCCTCTTGTCTCTTGAAAAGAGGAAAAATGGTCTGATGTTCTAACATAGCAGGGGTAACATAACATAGGCAGGGTAGGAGTTTGGCATAAACAGCGTTACTAATAGAGAAGAAACAGAACTTCTGCTCAAAGGGGTGGTTACACAAATTTTAAGGTATTTATAAACCAAAAAGTTTCTGGGATATTGAGAAAGCATTCGGACCTTGAGCCCTAGAAGTCACCTCCTCGCTCTGCTATGTTTCGGGGATGCGCAATAGTTGATTTTTTGCTAAAAACCGACATTATGATATATAACCAATTAGGCCGATAACCAATAACAATATTGATATATCCACTTTCCCCATCTATTTTAGTGATCATCGAGTCTCTTCTATAGTGGAATTAAATTCACATTATGCATGCTCATATGGTGATGGCCCACCAGTAGGTGGAGACATAAAGCACAAAGCTTTTCAATGTATGTAATAGTCATTCATTTTAAAAAATAAGAAAAATACTTGAACTTAGCGTTGATTTTTTGTACATGTTCACTTTGTCAGTTAAAAAAAAAATGTATGTTCTATGCTGTTGAACGGTATAACTGTTTAATCTCAGTGCATCTGTATTAGAATAACCTCCGTTGGAAATGTGTAAAATGCTTTTCTTTGTTTGGTGTTCCAGGCTTACATTAACCCTATTGCTGCTGCACGAGCCAGAGGACCGGCAGCGAATGCTGGACCGACTATACAAGATTATTTAAGCAGACCTCGACCAACATGGTGAGTAAATGACAGACCTCCTCACAGGCCTACCCTGACATAAATATTTGCTCTGTGGTAGCAAAATGAGACAAACTTCTTTCTCACAGCTGGGTTCTCCTGTTATTTCTGAGTGTTATGTTGCATCTATGTTGTGTAATAGAACAAACAGATGTAGCCTTTTAAGAAGCTGGTGCTGGGAGGATGTACAGTTCCCTAGTCTATGATTCTCCCTACAGACAGAAGGAATCAGCACTTGTCTTCTGGGCAAAAATAGATAAAGACACAGTTTAACGTATTAACACTCCTCCCCATTAGCTCAGTGTAAAATACTTCGTGGTTCTTAATGCATCCTTAGGATTTTCCTATATAGAGAATTCAAGTGGCACTGGCTCATCCAAATTTAATGTCAAAGCAGTAAAAAAGAAAAGTGACATATTCCACCAATGGTATTTTACCCAGTGAATTTGAATCAGCAACACCAGCATTATTCCAGGACTTATTCAAGGACAGGGCGCTCTCAAAACCGTGCTGCCCGAAGATGAGCAGAGAGGGGTCCTCTGATGTGTGTGAACTTATTTTTTCATCTAACCCTTTTACTTGTTTATTTATGTTCATTGGTCTCCCATGATTCAGATCTTTTCTGCTATCAAAAAGAAGCACTGCCCATAAATACATTTGATTACTGCAGGCAAAGAGCTTCCAGTTGTCTTTTAGAAAGTAAAAATGACATGGACATGATGGATTGTTTTGAAAAGATATGAATGGATTTGTCTCCCCCACCCCACCCCAAATTGTTTCTTGTGACATGTCATATCTGATCTTAATAGAGACAGACTCCTAACAAGCCACAAGGGGGAGTATTTTGTTCATTGAGGTCAGTGTATAGCAATATGCAGTGTTTTCAATTCAATTTTATAAAGTAAAAGGGACGTACAATACCGATGTCTAGTACAACAGTATTAGTAAAAGGGCTTAAGTAAACTATATTTTATTATAAATAAAGCTATTTGGAAAATCGAAGAATCTTGGTTCATTAACTAAAATAAGCTGAAAGTGAATTGGACCACTAAGTCATTTATTGTCAATTTACTGTAAATTCTTGCTGATGAAAAGTGCAGAATGGGAATAAAGTGTGACGGGCATTTTATCAAGATTGGGCAGACATAATCCTCCCATATATGTATTGAGAACAATACATTTACATTATAAATTGTGTTAAAGTGATTTAATGTCTCTTGATCAGGGAGGAGTTAAAGGAGCAGCTGGAGAAGAAGAAGAAGGGCTCTCGAGCTCTGGCTGACTTTGAGGACAAAATGAACGTGGTATGTTTGTATTATGTCATTATGTCATTTTTGACCTTTTTAATGATCCTCATATTTTTCTTCGTATTAAGTTCTATCCTCAGTTATGAATGTGAAGAGTAATGAGACTAGTCATGGCAGTGTTATAATTGTTCTACAAAACAATTGTTCATATATTGATAAAGGTGTACTTTCATATAGGGAATAATTAGCAATATAGTGAATTACTTTGTTTCTAAGTACTTACTGTTGTTTTCAGAAATGGAGGAAAGAACTGGCAAAAAACAGAGAGAAGTTGTTAGGTGGAAGTGACAAAGACAAAGAGAAAGACAAAAAGACAACAGACAAGGACAAAGAAGAGAAGAAAGAGAAAAAAGAGGTATTGTATATCTCTCCTTTATCACACAATTGAATGATATCACTCTCAAAATATTGTCATCTTTACTGACTTACGCTTTTCATTTGTGTTTAGAAAAAGAAGAAAGAGAAGAAGAAATCCAACAGGGTGAGGAGAGACCTCCAGTTTTTTGATGGCCACCTGTGCCACAGTACTCAAACACACACACACACACACACACACACACACACACACACACACACACACACACACACACACACACACACACACACACACACCGTACTCTGAGATGATCTCTTATTGTGTTCCGATTTCCAAACAAGCGAATAACCTGAAGTCTAATGAACCCTGCTTTCATTGTGTTTTGGTCAAGCATTCTTCATCTTCCTCCTCTTCATCGAGTTCTGATTCCTCCAGCAGCTCCTCCTCAGAGTCCGAAGACGTGGTAAGTCGTTACAGACTTCAGCATGTGATACTCGATATTGCTTACCACTAAAAGAAGCCAGAAAATTGTAACCTAGAAGCATGGTGCTCCTGAAATAGAGACATTTCAATTTAAGAGCCTGTTCTGCTGCATGACTGATGATGATTGATTTGACAGAATGATTACTGTTTGCTGCTGTTGGCTTGTGGTGCTTTATTATAGCAGGGTTCCCGCGGATCCTTAAATAGTCTTAAAATCCATTAAATCCAATAATCTAAATTATAACTATATATTAAAATGTTAAGTTAATCTGTCAAAGTCTTAAAAACGCTTAGACATTGTAAGCAGGATAATTAGAATCACTCTTTTTATGTATGATGGCATTTCTATTTTTGTGCACAGGATGAAAAGAAGAGCGTGAAGAAAAAGCGGAAGAGGAAGAAGTCATCAACCAGGAGAGCATCAGACAGCTCAGAGGAAGAATCTGACGCTGAAAGCAAGGTTTTTCTACTCTTTTTTTCCCAGGACAGTTCAGTTGAATCAGGTTCTGATGTTAAAAATGTGCACTCAAGCAGTTGCCCTACAGTAACTTAAAGGTTTTTTTAAATGCTGGTGTTTAATCTAAACGTCGATTTTCTTCCCAAGAAGAAAAAGAAAAGAATCAAGGAAGAAGGAGAAAAAGATAAGGTAATTTTCGCTTATACAATAACCCACCCTAGCTAACTTTTGGTAATTTTGTTGAATTTATGTAGATTTTCACAGATATTTGGTGCTTTTTTCATTGCATTTTTTATCCCTTGTTCTTGCCACTTACATTTTTAAATTGAGTCTTGACACTTTTGGATCCAAGTGTTCTAAGCATTCCTAATTGTGATGTATAATTCGTGTCTGTCAGGATGACAAGAGCCGTAAAAGAAAAAGGAAGGCCGAGCGCAGTTATAAAGACTCCTCTTCAGAGTCCTCTGCAGACTCGGAGGGGGAAGAGGTCGTAAGTATTATTCTTACGTGGTTGTAGATGCTAATTAAACAATTTTAGGTTTAAAACTCTGAAAACATAATGTCTCACATCTCTTTTACAACTTACAGCTGTAACATGACCGTTTTCTTCACTAAAAGCATGCCAGTAGTCCCACTTGCTTTGAGTAAACCAGTCATGAGTCAGTCATAAAGCCATCACCTACTGCCTCTGTGTTCCTCTTTTACCTCTTTGTTCCTTTTTTTAATTCAAATTTGCGGTGAAGGAAACTCTTAAATGCCAATGAAATCAGTATGTGCCAGTATGAAATATTTCATAGTCTACTTTTCGTCAACAAGATCGTTGATATTTTAGCTTTGCTTAGGCCTTTTGGCAGAATGAACATGTTTAATGGTAAGCATCTGATGAGACGACGATGATGATGGTGTTTAATGGGTTAATGGTTTTGTCTTATTTCTGTGCTGTTATTATCTTCATTAGTCAGGCATCTGAATTGGACCCATTCATATGAGACTGCGGTCACAGATTAACCTCTTGGTTGTGACTGTCATAAGAGACTCCTATGTATAGTTAAGTACTGTTAACCTAACTGCTGAACCATATACGTGCATACAGTTACATTACACAATTGCCAAAAAAGTAACTTTCAGTTCTCCCTGTAAAGATTTCACTCACTCTTTCACCCGTCCAGATGTGCAAGCGCTCTGTCTGTCATGCTTCATGGAGAGTCTGATAAACAAAATGAATATGTCCTGTTTACCCAAAACTGGCAGTGTTTAACCTCCACCTAAATCAGGAAGAATTTTGCCCATTCCAGATTGACAGCCCTTGTGTTCAGTAGTAAAAATAAAAGTTAATCTTATGTGGGGCAGACAAACGTCTGTGAATGAGAGCGTGACTGCAGTGGTAAAGAGTCTTACCAATTTTCATCAATAATACAGAGACATCAAATTCAGTTTAAATGTTCTTTTTTTCTCAATGGATGTTTTGAAGAAATGAAGTTTTTTGTTGTTTTTTTTTTAATATCAATTGTCTTAAAGTTCTTAGATTTAGACATGGCTCATTCATTTGTCTGTAATTTTGTGATCAACATTAACACTTAAGTGTACCCAAGGCAGTGCAAGCAAAATTAATTGAAACCTTAAGTGGAAAAAAAAAGATCATAAATTGGGCATGCAAACCAGTTTTGCTTCGGACTTAAGGAAAAAACAACGTGGCTCAGACACCATTGACTAAATGAGTTTGTTTCAGAAATCTGTTGTAAATTCAGTTGCTGTTGCAGATGATCGTAGAAACTCCATAATTGTGAAACAGTACTGTTGCATTGAGGCGGCTTGTAAGAACTGACACTTCCCCTTTCCCCTGGTCTCATTTCACCTTTTCTCTCCTGTAGGCTGAAGCCAAGAAGAAAAAGAGAAGTAGCGAGGAAAAGGAGAAAATCACAGTGAGAAACTGACTTTTATTTTCCTTTCTAGAGAATCTGTAAACAAACAAGATTTATGTCTGATTATTATGTCATGACTGCGGCAAAGATATATCAGGAATGCATGATTTTAGGAAGTAGGTAGGAGACACGTTTCAGACCGGTGTACAGGAAGTGCATCCTCATAATGCAGATCCAACATGTAGTATCAGCTGTTGATGGTGCAGCAGTACATCTTCAAGTGTCCTCTCCCGAAAGTTAATAGTTTAAAACCATTATCTGTACAGCTACACTTTCTAACATGATGCTTAATATCAGAGGAAAGACTTGGACACCAATGTCAAATGTGTTACATTCACAGGACAAATCTAAGAAGAAAAGGAAAAAGAAGCACAAGAAACACGGCAGAAAAAAGAAAAAGAAGGCTGCATCTCAGTCAGACTCGGAGCTTGACTAACAACCGTAGCTTTACGGTTCATCCTCCCGACAGTTCACAAGTAGTGTTATTTTTGCCTTTGACCTCTAAGAAACTTCTCCTATCCAGCTTTGGTCATCATGCTTGAACAAGAGACTTACAGACTTGTAATGCTGAGACTCTGTGGGTGAAGTAAACCTGAGGGAGGCACCTATCCCTCAATGTGGCAACTACCAGTACATATCTTTTGTTTTTTTCTTTCTTTTTTTTCTTCTTTTATTTCCCACCATGCTTTTTTTTGTAGATACTGCTCTTTGAGTCATACTCAACAGTGGGACTGACGTGAATTCCTCATAATTATTTTTTCCCCTCATCTTGGAGATTTCAGTGCGACTGGCATTTGCTTTCACCGTCACTATGCTGCCCTCTCGGAGTTGTTCTCTCTGCTTCATACCAGACATCTTGCGTTTGTAGTTGCTAGATGAGGCTGTCATGCTAGTGCCTGCGTCGTGCATGTAGACCTGATGACCTGATGTCTCGCCAGCCTCATATTGAAGTTGGACCTATGATATGAAATGTGAGCTGCACAGTCAACATTTATACAAGGGATAATTGTACCGTTAAATTAATTGTTACACTGCAGTGTAAATGTATAAACAATGGGAATTCATTAATAAAGTATTGTTTTAGCCTTTATTGCTCTTACTTAGTTACACACTTAATTTGTGAGGCTGTTTTATTTCTGGATATTTGTGTGCATACAAGTCATAAATTTGTGTGGTCCATTAGCCATGACCCACTGGATCCGCTTTTGTGATTTTATTACAAACTGTCACGTCTGTTCCTGCATTTTGTAATTTCTTGAAAACCTAAACTGTGGTCTGCAGTACTGTAACAGTATGGAAATGAAAACCTCAGTACCCTCAGTACTCAAGCTATAGCATTTAGTTGTCACAGATTCTCTTCGTACAATATATCATTACAGTATCAAACAATAAGATAGTAATAAGAAACTTTATTTATATAGCACTTTGCATAAAAGAGTTTTTTTTTTAAGGAAATAAACAGTGCAATAATAAATGTGTTCAATGCAGCTAATAAATGGAAACAAAAAGACTTTAAATAAAAAAATCATAATTTAAAATAAAGCCTAACACAAAAAGCTCAAGTAATTTTATAAAAATGAGTAAAAATAAAAAATATGTAAGAGTTTTTTACAGTGTCATTGGTTGTGAGTTGTCGGTTGCAGACCTAGTTGCCTTGTTTAATGGCTATTAAAACTGCTTGGGCAAATAGTCCAAAAGTGTTTAAGAACATTTCTCAATGCACAATTGCAAGTAATTTAGGGATTTCACCCTTTACAATCCAGAATATCATCAAGAGATTCTGAGAATCCAGAGAAAACTTTGCAAATAAAGGGCAAGACTGAAAACAAATATTGAATGCCTTTGACCTTTGACCCTTCAGGCAGTACTGCATTTAAAACTGTCATGACTGTATAAAACTATTACATCATGAGCTTGGGAACACTTTGGAAAACCATTTTCATTAAACAGTTCATCACTGCATCTACAAATGAAAGTTATAACTCTACCATGCAAAGTAAAAGCCACAAATTGATAACATCCAGACACACCGCCAACTCGTCTGGGCCTGATGTCACCTGAGATGGACTGACACAAAGTGGACAAGTGCACTGTGGTCTAACGAGTCCACATTTCAAATCATGGATGTTGTGTCCTCTGGGCTAAAGAGGTAAAGAACCATCCAGATTGTTAGCAGCTCAAAGTTCAAAAGCCAGCATCTGTGATGGTATGCGGAAGTAAGTTAGTGCCTATGGCATCATGGGTAACATTCACATCTGTGAAGGCACTATGAATGCTAAAAGAGACATTCAGGTTTAAGAGCAACGTGTTCCGGCATCCAGATTAAATCTTGTTCAGGGACATCTGTGTTTATTCTAGCGAGACAATGGAATAAACACCACATTCAGCACATAATAAAAGCGTGCTGGTACTTGACTGGCCTGTCTGCTGGTTGGACCTGTCTCCCACTGAAAATGTGCGGTGCACTATGAAGCACAAAATACAACAATGGAGACCCTGGACTGTTGAGCAGCTTAAGTTGTATATCAAGCAAGAATGAGTAAACTTCAACAATTAGTGTCCTTTGTTCCCAAACACTGAGTGTTGTTAAAAGGAAAGGTGATGTCACACAGTGGTGAGCATGACCCTGTCCCAGCTGTTGTGGAACATGTTGCAAAGCATCAAATTCAGAATGAGTTCATATTTAAACAAAAAAAACAATGATGTTCATTAATCTGAATATTACTTATCTTGTACTGTGTTCAGTCAAATATAGGTCAAAAAGGATTCACAAGTCATTAGATTCTGTTTTTATTTACATTTGACACAGTGTATGATATGTGATACTAATTGTCCCACAGTTAACCTCTTTTTTTTTTTCATTAAATTGAGTCATAGCAAGGTCCATACAGACAACGTGATCATTTCCACACAACTTTATAGCCTTCTGTAAAACAGTTATAGCAGAAGGCAATAAAAGTGAGTTAAAGTAGATATTCTATATTATGCATGAATACACAATTTTCTGACAAAGGAAAAAAACGTTTCAGTTTCGGTACATGCATTGCATGCAACATGCATATGCAACATAAATTAAATACAAATACAACCATTTTAAGTTGTATATCCCTCACCTAAGTCAAAAAAAAAAACAACAACCCCCAAGTGTTTGAGAAAGTTTTTGACAGGCCTCCCATGTTTTGCACCATAACAACATTGCATAAATAACAAACAGTCCCTTAGTTGAAAAAAGTATGCTCATCTGCAGTGGTCCCTCTTAACTGCTACGGCTCAAGCATTTTTGTCTTCAGAAGGAACTACCAATGACAATAAATATTTAAAGGAAAAGCCGTCATAGTTTTTTGTTGTCATTTGCTTCCTCATCAACAAAATCTGGTAAGAATTGCTTTACCTACAAGATGGTTTTGAAATGCAACATAATGGAATTGAAAACGATTAAAAAATGTGACTGATTACAATAAAAAAATGAATCATTTGACAACCCCTCGTTGCAAGTATAAGTCTTGTATTCAAAACTTTAGCAAAAGTACTAAAGTGTCATTCTAAAAATGTTATTAAAAGTATCATAGTGTAAAAACACCCTAGAGGAAGAATGGCCCCAGTTGGTTATGTATTGTTAGATTATTAATTCTGGTGTATGAAGTAGCTGTTTGAAGTGGAGCCAATTTTAAAGAGTGTTGGTTAGGCCCATGTACAATACTCTATCCTATCTTATAAACGGCTTCTGTTTTGTAGCCAAATCTTTATCAGTAAAGTAACCACAAATGTAGAGCAGTAAAAAGTACGGTATGTGTTTGTGTAAAAGTAGCAAAAAATGGAAATACTTAAGGGAAGTACATAAACCTCTTAATTAAAGTTAAGTAAGTAGTTGATTACATTTATTTAGTTACAAGTTTGAATATTTGATACAACTCACTTAAAAGGAAAGGAAACACTCCTTGTATAGAAATACTTTTTAATGAGGCTCCACAGGCAGGTCTTGTGACTGAAACAGTGTTTTGGTCAAAGGTTATTGTCAGCATGTAAAGTCTTCCCTGTTTTATCACTGAGGTTCGTGTACTTTTGCAATGATTACTCAAACCTTCCTCTTAAAAATCCGAGCAGGTCACAGGACAGAGGGGGTGTGATATAAAGTTTTGCTCTCCGATTTTGGTCAGTGGGAGGATCCATCCTGCCATATAAAGAGCGGTGTCTCTATGGTTCACTTTAGGGCAAGTGTGAGGCGTACGACAGGAAGCTACTGAATAACTTAAAGAAGGTAATTCAGAAAAATCTAGATATTGTGTATCAGATTGTTAACTGTCAGTGTGGTACTTTTGAAACTTTTGTACTTTTGTCAGTTAACTGTTTATTCATAGTTTAACGGAGTGTGGCTGTTTTTAAAGAAAGGAAAATGAAAGTGAAAGTTAAAGCAAGAAATAGAAGAATTAAGACAAAATTTGACTGAAGAACTGACAATAATCTGCAGTTTTCAAACCATTTTTCCCTCAAAGCTGACATAATGTTTAATATTAAACAGATTTGAATGAATGTCATGTTAATGCTCTTTCCTGCAGATGTTGAGGCTTCCTCTATGGCTGTTAGTGGGAGTGTTAGTGTGGGAGTTTGCGTCCTGCTCCATCACGTGTCCTGACGGGAACATCTGTTCAGATTTCTCCACCTGCTGTATGACTAAGCATGGATATAGCTGCTGTCCATATCCAAATGTAAGTCACTTGTCGATCATAAAGTAACTTCACCTGTCAGACTAATGTTTTGTTTTGTGAAAACTGATGTAAATATTCATCCTTCAATCTCTGTGTGTCTGAATTCATGTATCTGTAGGCTGTGTGTTGCTCTGACATGGCCCACTGCTGCCCTCAAAGGTATCGTTGTAATGAGGTTACCCAGATGTGCGAGAGAGAGCCGTGGATGAGCATACCCATGGTGAAGAAGGAGGCTGCAAAGGAACCAAGCACTCCTGTTGAAACCCCGCCTCAGGAGCCCAAAAGCAACCTTGTGCCAGACCAAAAGAAGAGCTCAGTTGTCCATTGTGACAACTATTACTATTGCCTTGACGGTCAGACCTGCTGCAGATACCCAACAGGTGCCTGGTGGTGTTGCCCATACAATATTGTGAGTTCACCTTGATACTCGTGTGCAATGGTGGCAGAAGTATACAGATCCTTTACTTAAGTAAAAGTATACTCTGTATAGTAAATAAAGTGAAATGAAAACTAAATACTTAAGTACATTACAGGTACCTCAAATTTCTTCTTAAGTACAGTGTTTGAACAAATGTACTTAGTTGAATTCCACCACTGTTCATGTGCAATAAGACACATGACTGTAATGAAATTATTTTGTCTACTATTGATATTTGGCAAATCAAAGCCTGTTATTCATGTTTTAGAGTGTAATTGCTGTGTGCATAACAATAACATATTCTAACTTGTAACCTTTAGGGCAGGTGTTGTCGGGATGGCTTCCACTGCTGTCAATATGGCTATGACTGTGACTACACTTTCACACACTGTGTGAGGCAAGGCCTGATATATCCATTCACCCCCAAACACAGTGCTGCTCCAGTTCCTGCCTCTCGCATTTCAACTTCAGAGGACAAAAGCACCTTGCAAGAGGTAGGACACATCAAAGTAAATGTGACTCTCTGTATGTGGTGTATACATCAGTTATCTGAGTGACCTGCATGAATACACAATTTTCTTATAAAGGAAGAAAAAGTTTAGTTTAAATTTTTTTGTGTTTCAGTTGCGGTACTTGCTTTGGGACTTTGGGGAGAGTTTGTTGTGTATCAGAGGAACGGGGTTGCTGTCGTGTGATGTTCTTTGTTTTCCATGTTTTTTATTTTTATCTTGACCCTCCCTGGAGCAACTTATACTTTCCCTTGAGCCTCCTTGAGTGACTGGGCTAAAAAGCACAACCAGCCCCTTTACCATAAATGATTGTTGCTATATATATATATATATATATATATATATATATATATATATATATATATATATATATATATATATATATATATATATATATATATATATATATATATATATATATATATACATATATTGACACCAAATGCAGATAGTATTGAAGCCAATGCAACAATGAAGCAGCACAGACAGGCGATTATTTTAAGGAAAACTGTTGGAGAAAAGGTGGCTCATCTGTGCACCAATCAGGATCAAGCATCATCAAAATGTGACAGTTGGGGCACATGGTGGCTCAGTTGGTAGAGCAGGTGCCCCATGTTCAGAGAGTGTCCTGGCTGCAGCGGCCGTGGGATCAAGTCCAGGTTTGGCCCTTTGCTGCATGTCATCCCTTCTCTCTGTTTACCCTCTTTCACACCATGTCTGTCCTATCAAATAAAGGTATTGAAAAAGTCCAAACATATATCTTTAAAAAAATGTGACAGTTGTTGGTTTGTTTGCTTATGTTTGCCTGTGCAGGTTACTGTTAATCAAATCTGATCAAGCCACACCAACAAATTCCTGAGTGCTTTACTTTTGATAAAATAACAACCTCATAGGTGTTTTTTCCCCTAATTTAAAGTTGTTTTTTTAACAATAGATCAGAATAACTATATGTATGTGAAAAGCTTCCCTTGAAATTACAGACCTAAAGAGTACTGTGTGTTACTTGCTCTGTTTTTTTGTTTTGTTTTGTTTTGTTTTGTTTTGTTTTTTGCTTTTTTTTCACTTTACAAAGTGCTTTAGCATCTTTTAAATCATTGTTTTGGTTTACTTCCTGCAACTCCTGCTTCCACTGTTGTTGGAGGTTTTGCTATGAGTGATGCTTAGTTTGTCATATGATATGAATTATTGATTAATTATTCAGGTTTTGTCCAGGGTATAATGTTCAGTGTGCGTTGGGCTTTTGCAGACACCAATGACAGCTTTGTCAGAAGCCACTGACGGCATCACTGATGCTGGAGTCATCCGCTGTGATTCCACATTCTTCTGCTCAGTGGGGAAATCTTGCTGCAAAGGACCGACAGGACAGTGGAGCTGCTGTCCCTATGCACTGGTATGGATTTTGCAATAAATATCAAAGCCACCATGAAGTTATGGTGCAGCAATCTGGAGCAAACAATTTGGTAAAAGTGCTTAGACATAAGGGCTTAATATACAGACACATTAAATTATTAGCATAATTAGAAAATGTGCCTGACTACCTTAGAAGCTTTAAGAACTGAAGCAACTGACATAAGTTTGAATGTCTTTGCTCTGATCGTAAACCTAGAAATTCACTTGCTTACTACCTTTACTGCAGTTAATTTACTAGTAAATACTGTACTGTTTCTAACATTGAGACTTATTCTGATTCAGGGCCAGTGTTGTGCTGATGGTCAGCACTGCTGTAAGTATGGATATAACTGCGATCCTACCTCCCTGTCATGCACAGGAAGGTACTCTCAGATACCATCAGGAGATCAAGAACGCGCCAAAACAGACTGAGGAGGTCATGCTGTTAAAGTTTTAACACTGTGCCAGCTTTGTCTTTTTTTTTTGATACACATTTCAGATTGAATCTTAACAATGCATCATCATCAGATATCACCATGTTGCATAAGGGGATAATATGCTTACTACTTTAATTCCATTTTATATAAATGGCACTGTATGCTGTATTGACTTTCATATTACTTTTCAGTTACCAGCTTAGCAAGGTTTCATGCAAAAGCTTGTATCAAGAAAGACTCAAGGTATGTCTGAAACAGAAAATTGAACACTTTTTTAAAAAAATAAAAAACGTTTTTTAATTTTTGCTTGTGCTGCCTGAACTTAATGTGTGACTGACCAACAATAACAATAACAATAACAATAACAATAACAATAACAATAACAATAACAATAACAATAATAAAGTAATAATAATAACAATTTACATAATTATTTACATAATAATAATAATAGCAACAATTATTATTATTATTATTATTAGTAGTAGTAGTAGTTATAGCAGTAGTAGTAATTTTTGTTGTTATCATTACTATTGATAATATTGAACTGTCAACTGTGGCGTCATCAACTTTTACTTTGAAAGTAATGAACGGAAATGTGCGACCGGCTAACTTCCTCTGTTGCTAGGTCCCCATGTGTGATTGTTTGTGGGTGGAGGTGGAGCGTGCAAGTGGATGAAAGATGGGTCAAATCGAGGAACTAAAACTGTTTGTCTCCGAGCGGCTACACGCTGCTGCTTCTGAAATATTAGGTGCTATTGAAAAATCATTCACGGATTACGAGGAGCGGGCTTCCCGGTTGAAGGAAGAAAACGACCGCCACCGATCTCTGTTGGACATCATCCTCCAAGCTAAGTCACCACAGATACAAGGTTGGTCCATCCGAAAGGGAAATAAAGTGTAGTTTTTAATCATAGATCCTTCTCTAGGTGGTTGTTGTCACCCTCTTTCATTCTTCTAGCTATAACAAGCAAAGCTAAAACTCATCTCTCTGTTAGCGTTCATACAAACAAAGAAACAGCTAAGCTAGCTATAACGATAGCTATGTGTAGCTAGCTAGCATATTGTGTCATGAGTAGAGATCGTTGTGTAAAATCACTACGTTGAACGTTTGTACATGTATTTTCATTATTATTATTCATGTTTCCATTATTAATATACACATATGACTGTTATTGCCACAAACCTAAACTACAATATTTCCATGTACTAGTATATGCTATTATATTTTACATGTATTCATTTTTTTACGTCTTTTACTATAGTTATATGTTATGTAATTGTTACTATTATTGTCCCTCTACAGCAGGTCATGCCACCAAAAGTTACCCTTTTGCTGCCGGCTCAGGTGCTTCAGATTTAAGTCCAAGGTCAGAGAAAGCCAAGTCCAGGGCCAGAGAAACTCACTACCACTCCAGGGGTAGGATTTGTTCTAACAATGAATTCTCATAAAAAGGAATACAAAAGCACACTTCTACAAATGATGAACACTAGGCACTGCAAGAGGTCATGCAAAAGATGGAACACAGTCTGCACACTGATTTCCACCAAGGTTACATTTTGAAACATCACCTTGGTGATAATTAAAATATATGTTCATGAGAGCATTGAATAGTATACGGACTCTGTTTTTCTGACTTTTACAATAAATTCTCCTCTTCCGTAAAATGTTAACTTCCTCTGTGATACTCAACATGTTATTAATTGGTAAGGTAAAACAAAAAATGCCAGGATCAACAGTTTCTCCAACACGGACACCAGTAACCACCATTAGTCACCCCAGTGTGATGCACTACTTCAGTCACTACATTGTAACAACATGCTATAACATTAAAGTAGACGTTGCTCTTCAGTTAATAACAAGACACTGATTATTTGCTCATACTATTGTTAATTATTTTAGTGAGACAGACATTTCAGTCATTTTGCATTTTGCATTTTGTTTCATAAATAGTAATTCTATTAACTAAGGCACTCTTCTGTAAAGCAACTTAATTGGATTTCATTTATTTTCCAGACTGGCAGTGGGCCTTCACCTCACGCACAGACTTTGTTAAGTTTGCAGCTGGTGGCGACTGTCCCTACTGCCTGAAGAAAATTCAAGCCACTGAGACACATCTAATAAGAAAACATTGTTTGCCTGCTGTCTATTTTAATGAGAAAGGCACTGGTAAGTTTTATTAACGTGGAAAGCTAAATATGTTGATACTTGTTTCATTATATGCCAGCTGATGAAAAGCTGCTAAAACAATGTTCTTTTAAGCACCCAGTCATTTAAGGTGCTTTGCCTTCAGTAAATTGCTATTTTTTTCTCTTTGCAGAAAAATTTGTCGTACCATGCACATGCACAGACTTGATCCAGGGCAGAAGTCACTGGCACTGCCCATATTGCACAAAGATCCTTAATCGGAAATGTAACTTTGAGATGCACATATCTAAACAACATGGTATGCACAGTTTCTTCAAAGTCTCGTGTCTTTGGTATTATTTTAGCATTCCTTTGTTTTGCTGCAAAAGCTTGTTATTGGTTCTGCACTAGATAACTGCTGTGTAACAGTGTCACCACCAGTAATACTGGTAATACTTCCAGTTTCACTGACTAAAAGTAGTTTTTGACTATGGTGTCCTTTTACTTCACAGGCTTCACGATACTGCAGCAAAACCAAGGCACAGGTTGGTTTAAATATTTCTTATACTCCTCAGTTGTTTGTAAATGAATAATTATTAACCCTTTTGATTTCAGAATGATGCTGTGAACAATGTTACACAATGCTAATATCCCTTACAGAAGTAAAAAAAACAGCACCTCCAGAGCTATACATTCATATTCTACACAATATTGCAGCAGTATTATGTGGCCTTACATTGATGACGATGCATTCAGTGTCATTTTAGTATCAGAATAATGCAAACCTTGTGGCTACAAAATATAGCACTTTTTTAAAAATAAATTTAGACAATATTTGATTGAGCTATATGAATGTAAAAACAATGTGGAAAGCATCTGGACCATAGACTGTATGAAATAGTGGACAAAGCTATTGTGACGTCACCCTTTGGTTTGTGGGCTGCCTTTTTAAAGCCTCGTTCCCTGCATTTTTGCCGTTGCCGTTTTGTTTTTTGGAGCCAGAAGTGACCAAATTTTAACAAAAGGCTGGAGCTGTGGAGGAGCAAGGAGTGGATCTGATTCACACACCCTGTTTAGACCTGATATAAACACGTGCCTGTTATACAAAAAATAGATACATACTCTGAGAAACTCTGGGACATAAGATAATCACATATCATAGTAAAAGTTTCTTGCCTTTTTTATCTCTACTTGTTTACTGCAAGCAAGGTTGTCCTTGCTGCAGGGATGCTCAGTTTTCTTTAAACTGAGGTGAAAAGTGCTTATTTTAAACAGTTTAACTGGATATTGACTGCAAAATGAAACACATATTTGGTAGTCTATCAATATAATAAAATACATTACTCTGTCCTTTCCCTTAGAGACTGATCAGTCCTCTGTCTCTGCCTTTGAGGAGGGGGCTCCCCTGAGTCCTGAAACCTGGTGTCCACAGAAGTTCAGCAATGTGCACCAGGAGGACCACCAGGCCTCACTGCTGCTTCAAGTTAAACAAGAAGAAGAGCAGGGAATAAGACAAGGTCTGTTGGAAGAGCCTGGCATGCATAACTTCGCTTTCACTACATGTACAAACTTGTGAGACAAACATCTGAATGTTTTTTCTTTTATCTGCAGTGAGTCATGCTGAGTGGCAGAACTCAGTGCAAGTGGAGGTCAAAGGCGAGCAAATACAACAAGGTAACAGTGAAATAATTCTTAAGGTGGATCACGCCCAAGGATCTGCATTCACCGCTGTCTGCATGGACGGTCTTGTTCAAGATCCCAGTGAAATCAGTTTGCAAAGCGGTGAAGGACATCCACTTCCTCATTGTTTAAATCAGCCTCTGGAAAAGCAGTCTGATAGTGGGGTTGATGGAATACAGCAGGCAGCAGGGGAATCTCAGCACAGCACAACTCACTCTAGTTCAAAGGCATGCAATTTAAAGACAAATAAAGGTGTGAAAAAGTCTTCATCCGCCTTGAGTAAGAAATCATCACAACCATTTGTCAGTCAGAGTCCCACAGGTTCTCATCGTTGTAAAGCATGTGGAAAGACTTTCCATTACATGTATACACTGAGGACACACGTGCAAACGCATGCAGTGGATAAAATCCGTATTTGTGGAATCTGTGGAAAACATTTGAAGCCAGCAGAGAGTTTAATCCAGCACCTTCAGAGCCACACAAAGACTAACAAATGTGTTATATGTGGCAAACAATTTTCTAACAGTGCCCGTCTGAAACAACATAAGAGATTTCATAGACCGAAGGGATTAAATGTCATGTTATCAACTTGAAAACCCACAGGTAAGCGAAATCCTACACGTCCTTCCAAAAAGTACTGTGATAATTGTTGTCTGATCTACTAAATGGGAGATACCAATCCAGTTGTGTGCTTCGGCAAGGAGGAATAACTCAGCCCTAGTGGGTCGACAGTATGTTGATGTTTATTGTATATCATTATATTCATATGCAGTTTTGTAGACTTGAATCAATAAACTTTGAACTTTCTTCCCTGTATATATTTTTTAATAAATCATCAGTTTGGCAGCGAGAAGCTTTTAAGTGGGTACAATCACAACAACACGAAATAGATTAAATTTCTAAAAACCTGGTCTAAATTCAAGTTTAGGGAACGATTGATCTTTTTATTACAAAATGCAGGGTTGCTATTATTGCTGTTGAATGGACTGTCCCTGAATTAAAATTCAGTTAAGTAAAAGTAAAAGTCGACAGATCTAAAACTCAAGTAAAGCACAGATACTCCCAAAAAATACTTGAGTATTGTAGCAAGGGTTATCGCTTGGTTTCTTTACACCAGTGCATTTTAGTCAAGTTTTTGTAGTAGTGAACAAGTTAGTGTGTAAGTGCTTGATAGGTAGATGGGAGTAATTTAAAAGAAGCACAATTTAGGTATGCAATGTATCAATCAATAGAAAATTTGAATTGTCATTAAATTATTGACATGATCAATTAAAAATACAATTTTGTTATTCAGCTGTTTAAACATGGAATTTTGCTTCCTGCTGCCCTTTTTATGTCACTGTAAATTAAGTGCAATTGTTTTATGACTATTAGTTGGACAAACTTGAATTTTAAAGCTACTTTGAGCTCTGGTAACTTGTGATAACATGCATTTGTCATTTATTAAATTTTACCCAAAATATTAACATTTTAGACTAAATAATTCATTGATGAATTTAATTATTTTTTAAAAAAGATGAATTTGGTTGAATGAAAACAATTAGTTGCACTCATTTAAGTATAGCAAAAAAGTGCTTAGATTTTTTTATTAATCACATTTTAAATATAACAATACATTGTGCAGAGATGTTGTTCATTTGATAGAATTGAAAAACTATAATTTTAACATAAAATGTCAAACAAAAAAACTAAGTGCTTAGAAATTGAGATGTTATTAATTGCTGGTTCAGAATTGGCTTTAAAGGTTATGATAATATATTATTTTGTAAATGTGTTATAGGAAATGAGAATACGATAAAGTGATTGTAGTAAAGTACCATTTAAGTCAATGTAAAATAATACAGTGAGTGATTAAAAGTCAATGTTTGGAATTTAGGGACTTGCTTTTATTCCTGTTGAATGGACTTCCGTCCCTCCGGCCAGTCAGTGGCTCTGGGCTGAAGGTGCGTTTGCTGTCTTTACGTTGTGGCTGCTGTCTTCTGGTCCCAACTCTCCCGTTTTGTGCCTTCTGTCCCATCATGATGTGGTGAGAGACCACGGCAGGAAGGAAGAGGGGGGAAGCCGCTTGACTCCGCTCCGGAGAGTCTGTCCTCATCCACGTTTCCCCCCGGTTAATTTGCAGTAACTCCCGGGCGAGTTGCTGCCTCCGCTTGGCTCTTCTCGGGGAACATGGCTGTGTTGAAGATACAAGACCAGGTAACGTTATCTGAACAGCTAACATTCAAGTTAAGTCGTAGCTCTTGATCAAAACTGATCAACGTTAGTTTGATGGAGTGTGTATGTGTAACGTTAGTCAACCTTATGTCACATTGATTGTTCATTTCAGCTCAACTTTATTAGCATTTGTTTATTCACAGTGACCCAAACTAGTCTGGTGAATGAAACGTCAAGAATAAATGTCTGTTGGTGAGCTAATGTTGCTATCGTCCGTACAGTTAACTGGCATGTTAAGTTAGCTAACGTTAGCTAGCGGTCACCAGTTAACTGAAAACCAGTTAACCTTCTTAACGTCATGTCACCCGTTGCCTTGCAGTAACTTAGCTCGAATAATGGCTCACTTTCATGTCACCGTACTGTTAACGTGGCCGTGTGTGTCGGTGTTTATGACTGTTGCTGCTTGTTGTCGTTTCTGGTGTTGATGGACTGGTGAACACAGCTGGGTAGCTACGAGGTTAAAAGGGTGGCTAACTCTCTTGCTCCGGCTAATGCTAGTTAGCAACTTGAACTGCAATTAAAAGTATTGGGCCACTCCGACATTAGGTTCGTTCAGTCGGTGAAACGTATTATCGTAAATTAGATAGCATATTTCCGATTTAACAGACTGCGGGCCGTTTTTCTACCCAGGGTGTTTGCTTTGTCAGCTGTCTATTTCAGCTCCCTGCACATTTTCTCCGGGGCAGCTGTGGGCAGTCACCTGTTGCTCCAGATAAGAGAGGCTGTCAGACCAAAATAGCAGGTGGTTCTGGTTCAAAAGTCTCCAGCTGTGTGCATGAATTAGACACTTTCCACAAGCTTAAATCATTTGTTATGACCAATGTTGGGACTTGACGGCAGTGATGCTCAAGGCATTTTAGTGGAGGTATGCACCGGTACCAAAAAGGTGCATTTTATCTTATTGTTATCATTTTGGCAGGGGGTAGTACCTGAAAGTCATACTTGAGTAAAGTAAAAATATCTTACCAGAAAATGACTTTAGAAGAAGTTAAAGTCCCCTTTTAGAATATTACTTGAGTAAATGTCTTTACGAATCTGATATTGATTGTATTTAATTGTCAAAAGTGATTTAGGATATTAAATGTCGTAAGTTATTGAAAGAAAAAGTACAAGTAAATTCTGGTAATAAAAAAGCAAACTTATTCATAACATACACCACTGTAAAAAATAGTACACGTGAAGAAAAAGGTTGTTTTTTTTGTTCTCTCCCATTCCCTTATTCATCAGTCATTCCCTGCCTTCCTTTGTTCCTCCAGCCCGTCCCAATTTTGTAGTAAGTAACTAAGAGTAAAAGTAAAACTCAAAAGAAATTTAAAAACTCAAGTAAAGCCCAAAATACTCCCAAAAATAATTGAGTACTGTAACAAGGTATTATTGTTTGGTTACTTAACACGACTGTATGTTAGTCAGAAGTAGTTAGTGTGTATGTGCTTGATGGGTAGATTGGAGTAATTTATGAGAACAGTTACTTAGGCAACATATCAGTCAATAGAAAATTAGCATTTTTATCATTATTAAATTATTGACATTATCAATTAAAAATCCCTTTAAAAAAAGCTATTTAAACATGATGTTTTGCTTTCTGTTCTTCTTTTTATGTCATTGTAAAATTAGTGCAATTGTTTTATGACTTTTAGTTGGTCAAAACTTGCAATGTAAAGCTACTTTGGACTTTGGTAACTTGTGATATGCATTTGTCATTTGTTGCATTTAACACAAATTGTTAATATTATAGACTAAATGATTCATTGATAAATTTGATAACAAATAATCAGATAAATTGAATTTGGTTGAATGAAAACAACCATTAGTCGCACTCATTGAAGTATGGCAAACAAGTGCTTCAATCTTTTTTTTATTAATCACATTTGACCTATAACAGTACATCGTACAGAGAGATATGTTTGACAAAATTGAAAGATGACAACTTTAACATAATTTATGAAACAATGTCAGCTAGAAAAGAAAAGAACATAAACTCCATTCTTAGAGACAGAAATGTTATTAAGTGCTGGTTCAGAATTGGCTTCAAAGGTTATGATAATATAACGTTTGGTAAATGTGTAGTTTACCAAAAAAAAAAAAAACGAATGTCAAAGTCAAAGTGGTTCATTGATGATGCAGCTCTGTGGCTTGTCCCCGCCTGACCAGTCTTCCGGACAGGCACGCAAAAACGGAAGAGTGTGTGTGATTAGATCCCCCTCTCTATTCTCCATTGTTCTCTGTAGTGCTTGCTGACAGAGAACTGGACAAATGGACTAAAATAGTCCCACTCAGAGGGACATGAGTGTCACTTGTGGCAAAGTCTGTCCTCTAGAGGGCATCCTGGAGCTTTGTAGCATGCAGAGTGTCCTCACGAGGCTATGGTCCTGCCTGAAGAGAGAGATGCTAGAGGTATTTCAGAGAAAAAACTAAATGAAAACACACGCTCAAGCATACAAGAGAGTGTATTGATGTTTTGTTTGATTTAGCTTGCTTGGGGCTTTTCAGATGTGTCCACAATGCATACATCAGCAATACGCTGTTTATGGCTGTTGGCCAAAGTCCCTCTCGACATCATGTAACATCTCGTGCACAAGTGAAATATGTACAGTTTACATTCAGAATAATTGCTTTAAGCTCCTAACTGTTCACTGTCCGACTTTTCCATTAAATAAATTGTTCAGAATTTTTACTTTTTTTTGTAATTCTCTTTTTTTAAAAACCTATTTTCAGGTAATTTTCTTGTTTTCTTGTACATTTGACCAATTTCTTGCAATTTTTTGGATAATTTTTTCTTTCGTTGCTCATTGCCTTCTGCCCATGTTTTTGAAGCCAGTTTGCCTAGGTTTTAAAGGGTTAAGATCAACACTGCCAAACCAACATTGGTCATCAGACATCACAAAAATGTATTTAAAATATTAATCAAAGATAACAACAAATCCCATACAATATCCAAATAAACTGACTATAGTACATTGTTTGGATATGACAAAAGCCAAAGGAAAAGTATCACCTTTATCAAAAGAGTCAACATGAGCTTTTCCACAGTCTGAAAGGAATATTACTGTCGATTGCTTATCAGTGTGCATTTTGGTGCCTTGTTTTACTTCTATATCAGAACCGTGTAATGTTAATGACTCTTCCTCTGTTTGCCAGTCTGTTAGAGTATTTAATTGACGGCGTGTTGTGCTGTGTGTACCATACATGTAATGTCAGAACAACAAATCTGAGGTACAAATCACCCTGTCTTGATTTTAAATGCTTTAAAATCTCTAGATGTGAGTATCATCATTGCCGCTGTCTGTGTGAGAATGTGTTCCAAAACACACACACACACATACACACACACACACACAGAGAGACTCACACTTGCTGGCCTTTGTGTTTCTGAGCTGGGATTATATTACACACAGTGCATCCTGTTGCAGGGTTAGAGCAGAGGTCAGTGCAAGCTGCGTACTTTTACTTACACATGCGCGTTCTCTCACATGAAGTAAAGCTTAGCGGTTGAAGTGAAATTTTATTTGTGGGTATGTGTGTTTCTATTGTGACTGCATCTTCTTGTTGTTGTGGTGAGATCTGGTTCACCTTCTCTAGTGTCCCATTGCTGTGGGTGGAAGCACCAGCTCAGCATTAATGGAGCAGACATTTGAGCTCTGTCTGCCTCATGAAAGCACATCACAAAGTGGATTTTTCAGTTTGTGTTGTCATGCTGCTTGTGTTAGGCATGCTCTGCTTGTTTTAATCAATCTGTACTGTGTGTAAAGGTATGTCTGCCTATTCCACATGTTTGCTTTGTTGGACCACGTGCCTGAGTCCTGTTTACAACTTGAAATGCACGTAAATACACACACAGTTCACACAAAGTCTCATTTCCTTTTGGCAAATGGCAACAAATGTGCTCTATAAACATCTTTGGGCTATGTTTCTGAGAGTTCCCAGTGCTAGCAAGTAAAATAGACAAAACATTGGTTGTTTGTTTATATACTTTGCTTCCCAAACATCATTGTTTGTTTGTGCCTTTGAGGCAAATCTTTAATGTCAACTCTGTGGCTGTAGGAGCAGAAGGATTGTTAGGCTGTGTTTTATATTAAGTTTATAAATGGTAAGCCCATTAGATTCAAAATTTTGGCCTGCAGAAAGACTCTCCATCCAACTGAATCGCTTTCTCTCATTCGCTCTCCCTCCCTCGCTCTGTCCGTCCCTCCCTCTGAGTTAATGGGGTTGTGTGGCTTGGCAAGATTGCTCTTTTTCGGATCTGTGTTGAATATGAAGGAGACTGAGACCCACACACAGAAATGCACGTACAGACTGGTCTTGTTAGCTACCCTCACATTCTCTGGCAAAGCCAGTTTGTTCCAGTTTCATAATGAGGAGATGGGGACTTTTGAAGCTATGCCACCAATACACCAAATAGGACACTAGGATACACAC
Source organism: Plectropomus leopardus (assembly GCF_026936395.1). Taxonomy (NCBI): domain Eukaryota; kingdom Metazoa; phylum Chordata; class Actinopteri; order Perciformes; family Serranidae; genus Plectropomus; species Plectropomus leopardus. The sequence goes on along the minus strand of NC_142192.1, from coordinate 14,666,840 downwards.
ACACGTACACACACGCACTGATCTGGTATCCATTTTCTTTTATTATCTCACATTTAGAAAGAACAGCCACTTCTGTTTTGGCGCCAACTTTATGAAGACCACAAAAAATCATATTTAGCATATTCTAAAAACAACAGTGCTGTTTTGCACATGGTTTCCTTTTTGCTGTAGGTTATAGCTTTTTAGATTGCTTCAACTTTGGCCATTTAATGGAATATGAGGAGATTGAGTACTTCACACAATTACTTTAATGTGCAATATCAAAGATCAGAGATTTGTTGAATGGATTAGCACTAAATCCATAAAACAAGATCAGAAAGTAATAATACAGTACTAAGCATTCAGATATTCATTTTATTTATATACTTTATTAATCCCTGGTGGGGAAATTCAATTTTTTCACTCTGTTATACACACAGACCTGCTACCAGCTACCAGTTTACGCTTCATACTTGGTCCAGATGGGGTCTCAAACCAGCAACTCTCCAGTTCCCAAGCCAAATTCCTATGGACTGAGCTATTGCTGCACTATATCCAGTCACTTTAAAACTCTTAACAAACAACATGGCATAGGTTGCAGGGCAGAATATTATATTGATTGACAAAATCTTTTAATTTTAATATTGTAACTGTTGTCTTTTCCTGGTTTTAAAGGCTGCATTACAGTAAAGTGATGCATTTTTCTGAGTATCATTCATTCATTCATTCCTTGTCTGTCACAGCTTGTCCTCGTAAGGGTCGCGGGGGGCTGGAACCTATCCCAGCTGTCATTGCGCGGTCAGCAGGGTACACCCAGGACAGGTCAACAGACTATCGCAGGGCAATTTTCTGAACTTACCAGACTGTTACAGCTTCACCTTTACCCACATAGTTATTATATATAGGGCTGTACCAAACTCAGAATTATGCCAGTTGCATTGGATTTGGCGGTATAATATAAATATTCAACCATTTGTTTTGTTTTTTTCATGCAAAGTTTTGAAGTCTGAACAGGATCTGCATAATATTCAGTGTTGCAGTCACGTAATATAGTAAACAAGCAAACGGCACTAACGACACAACAGTGCAAACAACATAATGAGCAAATGTGCATCAACAATTTTTGCAGACCCTAGATATCATATAAAAACCTGAGACTATTTCCTGCTAACTTGCTGTGAGCTGTAAATTCACTGCTTCTTATGGTATCAAATGGTGTGGCCTCTCTGTACCTCCGTGCCGCTGCCTGCATGTCTGCAACTGCAAAGAGTAGCGTGAAAGTCAAGAGCAAAATGCAGCAAAATCTGGGGACCGAAACATTCCCAGAAGTACACTGCACAGAAAAAAAGATTACTAATGATTATTTAATATAAATCTCACTTTGTTTTATTATTTTGTAAAAGCATCAAAAGTCCAACAGTTAAATTTACAATATCCTCGTAATATTTATCTGGTCAAAAATATTGTGATGTTTGATTTTTTTCCATATCGCTCAGTCCTACTATGTTGCTGAATGTAGCAGGGCTTAAGTAAAGAATCAATTGTGCTACATCATCATTCTCTACTGTAGCATCAGCACTCTACTTACACTTTCCTTATTACACTTAAATGAACTCACAGGGGGGTTGTGGATTGGCACTGTCTAGCAATTGACCTACTAACAAAACATTATGTATTTTGCTTCCTGGTGAACTTTCTGTAGCTAGTTTGCACCCGTTGCTGTCCCTCGTCCCCTCTTTGTCCTTTGCTCCATTCATCTCCAGGCTTCTTTGTGTTTTGTAGTGCTCCAGGTATCAGCCTACAATGATTCTCTCTATCTCTTTCTCTCTCTCTCCTCTTCTGTTCCTACTCCCCTCCCTTTTCCATTCACTTTCTCTCTCTCCCCTCCCCCTCCTCTCCCTCTCCCTCCCTCTCTCTCTCTCTCTCTCTGTCTCCTCTTTTCAAAGAGCTGGCTTCAGCAGTCTGCCTGAAACGAGCGACGCATGCCCACACATACATGGGCTGCTGCGGGCCCGTCTGCGCTAATCACAGGGTCTCTGTGCGTGTGTTTGCATCTGACATGTGTTTGTGTGTGTGTTCCTGGCTGCAGCACAGCAGTGAGGATATGTAGCTTCCTGTGCGCTGCTAGGCAGCCCAAGCTCATTCTGCCGCATGCTGCTTACTGCCACCATTACGCAGAGGAATTCCCTGCTGTCTCCGCTACTGCTGCTCACAGAGTGTGAGTATTGGCTAGAGAGAGGAGGAGACATGCAGCAAAGCGGCAGTGACAGATAGAGGACAAGGCTGGATTTCACGTTGGATTATACATGAAGATGTGCAGCGTTTGTTTACAAGGAAATCACTCTGTTTATGGGATTTATTGCTGACCGTTGTGCTGCTGAATTGCGCCCGTATGTAAGAGGGAACACTGTGTATTTATGAGTGTGTGTGAGAGAGAGAGTGTGTATGAGTGATTGTGTTAGCTTGTATGTGAGTGTTTGTTCCTGATGCGGTCAGAGCGGGCTAGTCGTGTGTGTATCGTGGTGCTGGAGGAGGTGGAGGAGGATGAGCCCTCCTCTTCGCTCCCACCTCCCCGGCCCAAATCATCCCCAGACCGCAGATCCCATCATGCCTCTCGAAGGGCTGCTGCTCAGGAGGACAAGGTGAGACGAGTATGTCTGTTTTGTTCTTCATTGGTTGGATTAGAGTTTGCTGATTTAGCTGCCATGTTTAAGGGTAATATGTAGTTGTTTTGTGTGGATGATAGCATTCACCTGGGTTTTAAACAGACCAGTGCACTTGACATACATAGCCTTTAGTTTAAACCTGTGCCGATATGTGTAGTAATACATCCCTTTGCATGAGACTACAATGCACTGCCAACACTTGTCATCCTGTGCTAAATATAGCATCAAACACAATCACCAATATAGCTTGCCATGTGAGATGACTGCTGGTTTGTATAGATTATCAGCAAAGCCTGAGCCTTTTGTACTCTCCAGTGATGGCTGTATGAAGGGCAAGCCTGCTATTGAATTATGGTAGTAAGTCTTTTCATCCTACAAGAGATGCTCTTTGAAGTTAACATGAAGAACGGGTAAAGCCAGGGAGGCTGTGCCGGCTCTAATGACAGTGTTCGTGCTGTTAGTCTGTGTCTACCTTCTCCAGTCTCTGACATAGTTGCAGTGGTCACCGGCGTAATAGGCATGAGACAGATGCTGACATGCCTGACAGTTCCACTTATTTTTAGTTGGGATGAAATAAGAGAGGGATCGGGAAAACTGAGATAGGCTGAGAGTGAGGAGCATATCCATATGGTACGTTCAGTATAACTTGGCAGCCCTTGCTGGGGACAAAGGTGTATGTTTGACAAAATGTGATCAGAACAACAGTACTTTCACAGACTTTAGGTACTTGAGGAATTGTATTGGAGACAATGGCAGTTGGCTTAGGCAGTATGTAATATTTCATATTTCCATACCTTTCTGAAATTCCACTGAGGTATAAAGTATAACACTGCATAAGTTTGCAGCGCTTAAGACTGTGCAATGGTGAATGTGCTACTTACTTTTAGTTTTTCAATAACTACACAAAAAAGTTCAAGGTTCAAGGTTCTCTGTTGTTATCCAGGATAAAATTTTAAACAATAAATTGACCATAAATAGGCTATAAAAACATCACAAGGGTACAGTATTCTACACCCAGTATCTAGAATTGAATTGTGAACTTAAAATACTTTTACTTCCCTTAACCTTTAATTTGAATGGACTCTTGTGCTCTTGCGTTGCTTACCATAACCTCTTGAATGTTAATGATGACTGCTGAGCAACACCTCACAAATCCCACTCAGTGTCAGGCACCATGCTCTCATGCTTGTGCCAGCTGTTTACCTTCATGCAAACGGACATACATCGATGATACTGCAGTGAAAATTGTAATAAAGAGGGGTTCTGGGTGTTCTCATATATCTGTCATTCATTTGCAGCTTCCTCCTTCTGGGAAAATTTGTCATATCTTCTAAGCACATGCTTACCTTCTTATCTGATGGCCTCGCACCACGTTTCAAGAGCGTACAACCTTAACTCCTCACAGACTCAAACATTTACGTAATGGTGCGCATGTGTGTGTGTGTTAATGTGATGCAGCTGCTATTGTCATAAATTGACGATACACAGCCATTTGTGACCTATGGCTCTCTCCCAGCTCAGGATTATAGTGTCTGTGTGTGAGACTCTCCCATTTGTAACCCGCATAACTCTCAATGATAACACAGTTGTCAGCATAGAAATTACTGCTTTGCAAATTGAGTATGCTGAAGTGTACATCAACATATCTTTGTCCTTTCCTTGTCTCTGTAGCCGTCTCTGTTAAGAGCCATCTTCAACGTGGACCCAGATGAAGTTCGCTCCCTCATATTCAAGAAAGAGGATGTTAACATTCAGGTAAGTCATACTATTCTTGCTTTTCCCCCTTATTTTCTCCATATATATATATATATATAAGATTGTATTATATGTGTGTTTATGTGTATGTTTTTATCTGATTGCACCTGTGTGTATTTGTCTTCCACACGTACACCACAACTTTAAAAATACCAAGAAGAGCAGCAGAAAGCAGGCAGGCTACAATTGATTGATTGACTGAGTCAGAGTGCCATCAGGCAGCTTTTTTATTGCTGTTGATCAAGGCACAACACATGACCTGCTCATAACACTACCCTCTCCTTGGGTTTAGTGATATAACCTTTACCTGATCTCTCTACTTTTTTTTTGTCTGTCTTGGGTCTTTCTAAATATATTTCCTCAGTTTACACCACATTCTGTTTTCACAGTCTTTGTTTCTCTCTCTTTCTGTGGCTTCATAGTGCTGGGGTCATCACACTGAGTCTTTTGGAGTCAGCAACACTGGCCCAGGCCTATTGCAGTCACATGACCTTTGTTTATAGCCCCACTCTGTTGATATTGGATTGCTCTCTCACAACTGCACTGAAAGAGAGAGGGAGGTGGGCAGCAGGAGGGTGTGTTGAAGTGATGGAGCAAAGTGAAAAATACAAGTGAACACATGATGGACATTTTGCTCCTTGTGGCTCTCGTGTCATGTTTCTTGTGGTCTGCAACAGTGTGAGGTCCATAGATTTTGGTCGGGGCAATTCATGTATGCCTTCGACCCATCGTGATGTATGTTTGTGTGAGTATGTGTCTTGAGGATTATTTTCGTGTGAAAAACAAAAATAATACACTAGCCTTGGATCCAGAAAAATCTGCAAGCTTATGCTTTATTTGCTGTGCTATATGTGTCTGCTCCCCCTCCTGTTCAAACAGTTTCCAAGCATACCTGGCCCTGAGCAGGCAAATCAGCTCTGTTTATGAATTATGAGGCAGATTCAATATGATGACTGACAATTTTTGGCTCATACACCCTGAGTGAGCATAAACTAGCCTGGTAAACAGGATTGCCATTGAGGCATTTTTAAAAACAACGAAGATGGCTGCAGCTGATGTGGAACTTTCTGTTCAAGTGCTATTTTCAAATTTTAACATCATTAATGAAATTTGGTAAACAAACTAATTACGCTGATGATGGACTGAAAATGTGCAAAAACATTTTTTGCCGACTCTAGATATCAAACAAAAGCCAGAGACTGCATTTTATTAACTTACAGTGCAATCTCTGCCTCCCTCCATGCCGCTGCCTGTGTGTCCACAGCTACTTGTACCACAGAGTAGTGTGAAAGTCAAGAGCACTTACTCCAACACAAAATCTGGGCACCAATATGTCCCCAGAAGTATAATGCACAGCACACTGACCAGCAAAAAATACAAAACAAATAAAACAAAGAAAACGACTGCTCGACTTTGGAAGTTACCTACCATTACTGTAGCTGGCATTCTCTGCAGGCCTCATCTTATTCTACTGTCCTGATCTTGTTCATTAAAATAATATCCAGTTTTCGTATGAATCAGCGGTCTGCCAGCAAGCAAACTGTAACTACCACATATGGTCCCACTGAAGAAAACAAAACAGAGATCTTCAAGACAGTAACGTTAAATTTGTGTTTTTCTTGTATTTTCTCAGGACAATGAAAAGAGGACGCCTCTGCATGCTGCAGCGTACCTGGGAGATGCTGAGATCATTGAACTGCTCATCCTCTCAGGTAAACACAGCAGCCCAGCTTTGCTACCTACAATCTATCAATATTTAATTTCTACCTAATATCCATCCCCTTCTAATAGCAATCTCCTTGAAAGCTTACTCATCCATCCAAACTGGCTGTTTGCATTCACCCTTGTATGTGTCCATCCAATCCTATTTTCATCTGTGAATCCACATTTTACACCTAGTGTTTTTGCATTTTTAGATATTCATTTTTTAACCCTTCGAAAACTGTATCAACATCACTTTTCTTGGGATGTGCTCAGACGCCTTTCACAAGTATATAAACCACTAAAGGTGAAAACACTAAGCAAACTCATTAGATTTCTTTAGAAAACATAGGGGGGAAATCAAGGAGCAAACCTCGTAAGAAACGTCCCACAAACTGTAAGAAATTAGTCGTTTTTTATTTTCCTTTATTTATGTTATTTTTGTCTTTCCTACTAATTTTCAGATGATTTTGTCAAGATGCTCATTACTTTCTTCACATGTTTTTGAAAGAAACTGAGCCAACTTGCTCAGGTTTCAAAGGGTTAATTATACACCAGAGAGTGGACAAGTCATGTATCCTCAAATTAAATCCTTTCAACTTACTTTTTGTTAGTCATGAAAAATCTATTATTCGAGACGGATAGTTTTATTTTTTGCCATTTTACCTGTCTTAGTATCTTAGAGTAATTACATATGTTTTCATTAAACACTAAATTGTTTTAAGTATACTGAAGTTGTATATTTGGATACCTTATTTTAAAATCTGATCTAGGTAAAACAAATTTATCGTCATTTTTTTCAACTTGTTTGAAGAAGAAGAAGATTTGAGTAGTAATTGTAGAAGTCTAGGTCATTCTTTCTTAAACTCTTGAAAGCCACAGCCTTTTCCTCATTTCATTCTTCCCTACACGTTGTTCCCTGCTCCCTCAGTAGTTTCCGTCCCCGTGTCTCTGCTCAGTGCTCTTTGGCTGTCACCGTCTCTTGGTGACTTTGTCATTTATCAATCATCTGATAGGGTCCACGTCAGCTTGACTTTCTGTGAAGTCAGCTGAGCACATGAGGAGGTGGGCAGACACTAACACAAGAGTAGCGTAGCGGCGTGTGTGCATGTGTGTGTATTTGTGTTCACTGTTTCCCAATAATGTGAAGAGCAGGCAACAGGTGCAGCTTCAGGGCTATTTTAACCCCCTAGCTGTGCCAAAGAGGATGATGGGTGTTTTATACCTTACAAACCCTGTTGGCTCACAACAGCCCCCTCCCATAAGTCACATGAAAAGCCTTAAAAACTTTGTCTTTAGAGGTCTAGTGTGTAGGATTTAAAGGGATATATTATCAGAAATTGAATATAATGCAATATGTTTGTTTTCTTAAGTGTATGATAACCTGAAAATAAGAATTGATATTTTTTCTTACCTCAGAATGAGCCGTAGTGAGCGAAACGATGAATTTGTGTTCCTTTGGATAGTGAAAGCATGATCTGCCCTACTCTGCTTTTGATTATCTTACCCTAACATTTTTAACCCTAACCAGTCAAACCAACAAAGGCAATGAGTACTAGCCAATCAGAAGGAGAATAGAGTGTTTGCAGCAGGTCCTCGTCCATGGAGTCCACCATGTTTTACAGTAGCCCAGAATGAAAAAAACACATTACAGCTCTAGATAGGCCCTCTGCATTTTTGGATCAGCTACCATAGTAGCAGCCCCTCTGTGACAAGCTGCTTTAGGAATTTTTTTTTTTTTTTTTTTACATGAAACTGATTTATTTAGTGTTTTGGAGAAGATAAGACCTTTACGAATAATTAGGTTCCAAATAAAAACCTCCTGACCATCTGCATCAGCAAAAAAAGCAAGCACACATAAGGTTAAAATGTGAGTACACATAAGCACGCACTGGGTTACCAGCCAGTCTACAACAAGCCAAACAGCATCGGAGAAACACAGATTTGTAACTTGAAACTGCTTTATTCAGTGTTTTTATCGGTTGAAATCACCTGGCCTGTTTGTTTTGGAGGGGAAGAGATCTCTGTAGATAATGCGACTTCTGATAAAATCCTCCTGAAAAATAAAGGGAAGGAACTTAGGGAATTCTAACCTGGAGTTCACGTTTGGCACATGGGAGACGTTCAGCTGGTTCCAACATGCAATCCTTACAACCAGATGCCACTAAGTCCTACACATTGCTCCTCTAAGCTTTTTACTCTTCGTATTCTTTCTCTCAATTTGCCATCTTGGCTTTTAATGTATCTTTCAGTGATCAGACATTTGTACAGGTTTTCACTATGTTTGCTTTAGCTGTGTCTGCCACTGTTGACTATGCGTGACATATCTCTCTCTCTCTCTCTCTCTCTCTCTCGCTGCCCTTCTCTCATCCAAGGAGCCAGAGTTAATGCCAAAGATAACAAGTGGTTGACTCCTCTTCACCGAGCTGTCGCCTCTTGTAGTGAGGTAACACATTACACAAACACACATGCTAATATGCATTGTGATGACTCTGTAATTACATGACTACGTTTGTCTCTATCACAAGCAATAAAATGCACTGAACGTCACAATTTCAACCTCCATTTGATAACAAAAAATCCACCCTACTAAGTTGGCTTTTAGGACTGACGATAGCACTGCAATAAGATTGCAGACTTCTCTTATTTCAGTTAGACCACTGTGGTTGTAGTAAAACCAAGTAAGGGCAGCAACACACACATTGGATATAAAATATTTTTTCTACCTTGTTGGCATATGATGTAGAAAATTATTGCTGCTAAGATAATGTTAACAGATTTGTACACTCCTGCCTTAAAGGGGCAGAATCCCCAAACCACTGTGCAGTCTGTTGGTATTTGATAAACCTTCAAAATCTCTACGTATTCTGCTAGGTCCTGGGCAACGTGCCCACACTAACACAGCCCCTTGCTGTGCTGCTTTTTTCCAGTACTACTGTCGGCATAAAAGCCCCCTAAGAATAGCAAAGACTTTTATAACCACCCACACATAGCCACCTGCACACATTGGCATGTACTTTGTAAGTACACTGAGGTATATTTCAAAATAGACCCTCTGTCTGCAGACTCTGACCCATGCTCACTCTCCACGCAGGATGCAGTGGCAGTGTTGCTGAAGCACAGTGCAGATGTTAACGCCCGTGACAAGAACTGGCAGACACCGCTCCATGTTGCAGCCAGCAACAAGGCAGTCCGCTGTGCCGAGGCTTTGGTCCCGCTGCTTAGCAACGTCAACGTGTCTGACCGGGCAGGACGCACTGCCCTGCACCACGCTGCCTTCAGTGGACATGTTGAGGTGGGTGTCTTTTAGATTCACACAGAGACACTCACATACATGTCAGCATCTATTTAACTTGCATTTGTGTGATAGATGGTGAAGTTGCTGCTGTCCAGAGGAGCCAACATTAATGCATTTGACAAAAAGGACAGGAGAGCCATCCACTGGGCAGCCTACATGGGTGAGATTGTTATCATGTGAAGTTTTTACATTTTTTAAAATTATTTTATTTTTCGAATTTTTAAACAGCATAACAGTGGAAAAAGACAAAAATGAGAACACACAACCAAAAAAATCCTATCCCAAATCAAAAACAGACATTGCATGATAGAAAAAAAATTAAATTAAAAGAAAGAGAGGAAACAGATATTACAGGAAATAAATAAATAACATAGCACATAGGGGTCAAACAGTCAGCCATTGCCTATCAGGGACTAGCCAGTAAGAACCTCTGTAAGAAGGAATGCAAGGGTTTCCACAGTCTCCAGAATTTGTCCAAGTAATGTTTGAGATCATAAGTCAGTTTGTAATGTGCACTTTCTTATGCAAACACACTTTTATATCAGGAGAGATAAAGTCTCTGTCTCTCCCTCAGTGTCATTTACATAAATGATACATGGGGAAATGAACATGTCTTGACTAAGCTGAATTTGAATCATGTCCTCACTTCCCTTTCCTCCCCTGTTTCAGGTCACCTGGAGGTGGTAAAATTATTGGTGGCAAGTGGAGCAGAAGTTGACTGTAAGGACAAAAAAGCCTACACTCCGCTCCACGCAGCCGCTTCCAGTGGCATGAGCAGCACAGTGCACTACCTGCTGAGCCTGGGGGTCCACGTCAGTACAGACACATACATATGCATGCACTAGCAATGTCCTTAAAGCTAGGGTGGGCAAAAATCTGAAAATGGCAGAAAAAAACAAAACAAAACAGCAGATTTAAAAAAAAAAAAAAAAATACATGCTCCTCCTGTAGCCCTCCTCCCTCGCCTGTCTTTCCCACCAATAACCCAGCCTTTCCCATACACAGATGTATTTTATCCTATTTAATGGTAGAGCTGCACACAGCTCATTTGCTCAGCCCTTTTTTGCCCCACTCTCTCTCTCTGTTTATCAGACCATAAATGAGACAACAATTAACTAGCTAGCCATCCCATGCCCTCTTCACCTTGCTTCTTGCAGCTGTGGACTGTTTCGCAAGGAAAGGAGCAGGCAGCAGCTTGGGAGACAGACCTTCGATTGGTTGCTGTAGTAGCTCGAATCAGCCAGCACAAACCCCCAGCACCAGGTGTCACAGCGGGCTGGTAGCCAGCAGCAGCCATGAGTCCAACCTGTGTTACAGCATGGGCAAATTTGCTGATCTGGCAGGTAGTCGGGGCTGTCCGGACCCCTGTAGCAGGGGACTGCATTGGCTGGATTTGAGGTGTTGGCTTAGCTGACTGGGGGTCTGTCTCTGTAGCTGCTGCCCACTCTCGTCATGGCGAGGAGGTCTGTAGCAGGGGGAGATGAGACGAAGGACACACTGTGATTTAAGGCTCTCGCTAATGCTAGCTACATAAATGTGAATTTGAAGCTGCAGCAGAAGCTGTTAGCAGAAGGCTAAACTATAAGCAACATTTTTTGTCCATCTCTGAAAGGCTTTGCCAATATTTCGTTTTATTATAATAATATTACTGATAGTAAGTTTTCAGTTTTGTGTATTATCAGAGTCTTTTAGACACTATTCTTTATAAGTTCATCTGCCTTTTTTTCGTTGCTTTGTATCAGGCTTTCACAGAACAGCCATCAGGAAATCCCTCTTTCTAAAAATGAGCTATGATTGGCCAAAGTCTCTGGAAACAGCCTAGATTCTCTAAAGTTTGAAAAGAAAGCCCAAAGGAGGCGCAGAAGTCCAGTTTTCTCCCAGTCCACTTGAATTACATTATGTTCAAAGTTTATTCTGGGATTGTTGCCCAGTGAAGCCAGTATTAAACTACGTACTCCAGCTTTAATGTTTATATAATTTGCCATGACCTTTTGACCAGGATAAATCTGTAAATATTCAAGCTTTTCAAATGCTATTGATATTATTCTTAAGTCGATGAAATACATTGATTTCTTCTCTCCTTGCACAGGTCAATGAAATAAACGGCTATGGCAACACTCCACTCCATTTGGCGTGTTACAATGGACAGGATGTGGTGGTCAGTGAGCTCATTGGAGCAGGGGCCAACGTCAATCAGGTGCGTTTGTGTGTCTGCCTCTGCAAGGTAGTATGTGCATGGTAATTATGTGTGTTTAATTGTGTTGTTTGCTATCCCGTGTCAGGTGAATGAGAGGGGTTTTTCTGCCCTCCACTTTGCCTCTTCGTCACGGCAGGGGGCGCTGTGCCAGGAGCTGCTGTTGGCCCACGGAGCTCACATCAACATGCGGGTGTGTCCATATGCATATACACTTTCATACAAACACAAAAGTTTAGCAGATTATGATCGACTTGAGTGTCTAATATCACCTTTACATATCATCAGAAAGCAAAGGAGCCTATGTCCACAGTTTTTGCTGATGCGTATGCTGCTCTGCACTTAGGAGAATGGCAGTGTTGTTAACACTTTGCTAGCAGTGATGGAAACTGATAATAGTTCCCCACAGCCTCAAGATGCAGGCCATATGGAAGATGACGGGGAAGGGGGTGGCTCCCTGAGGCTGCAAGCTGCTCAGGGAATATGTGTGTGGGTGTGCTTGCGTTCCGCAAGGGGGTCTAGGATAGCTTCTGTTTATGCTAAGCTTTCTAACACTACAGTGTTAGATTCACAGTCGAGTCAGCTTCCCACACTGGCATTTAAATGATATACTGTATGGAATTAATACTGATCATGACCTCTCTGTTTCTCTCTATCTTTCTCCACTTTTTCTCCCTCCATCTGTCCAGAGTAAGGATGGTAAGACTCCTCTCCACATGGCAGCTACGCATGGAAGGTTCTCCTGCTCTCAGGCCCTCATTCAAAATGGTGAGAGCCCCGACAGTGTGCTTCATGCCTGAGGGTTTTGATGGAAATGCAAAATATACCCTTTATTTATGTTTCTGCGTAGGAGCTGATATTGATTGTGAGGACAAGAGCAGAAACACTGCCCTTCACATCTCTGCCCGCCATGGCCATGAGCTCATCATCACAGCACTCATCAAACATGGAGCCAACACCGCCAAGTTAGTAACAATTGACATTTAACCATCTGTCTGTCATCCCGCTGCATACAATCTGTGCTTTAGAAATAAGAAGCACAAATTGAAAGGTAACAGTGTGATAACTGAAGATGGTTAAACTCAGGATAAACCATTCTTTCACCTTTTTTTTTCCAATCATCAAAATGCACCCATGCTCTCACAGCTTACCCTCCTGTAATGACTTGTCGTCTCTGCCTTAAATGTTTTCAGGAGAGGCATTCATGGGATGTTCCCTCTACACCTGGCAGCTCTCAGCGGCTTCTCAGATTGCTGCAGGAAGCTGCTGTCCTCAGGTACATTCATGCTGACACCATTCTTGTCACTGGAATCACCTAGTTGACGTCCTAATTGATGCGGATCGCATTTTTTCGCAGGGTTTGACATAGACACCGCTGATGACTTTGGAAGGACCTGTCTACATGCTGCTGCAGCTGGAGGGTCAGTCATCATTCCTGCTTGCTGCTTTGCTATTGTTTTATTTCTAAGCTTCTTTTATGCTTGTCTTTGTCCCTTATTTAACAGCACTCACCCTTTTTCTTTTCTTTTCTCCGTCTCATATGCACTGAAATATTATCCATGATTTCAATAGATTGGTATGCCAACAAAACATCACTGTTAAAGCTGTCTCTCCAATCAGGAACCTGGAGTGTCTGAACCTGCTGTTAAACATAGGAGCGGACTTTAACAGGAAAGACAACTTTGGAAGGTGAGCCATGCATGTAGTTTAATTCTAGAAATGCAAGGAATATAAATAAAATACGGTCTGAAGGCAAAAAATAGACTTTTGTCCAAATGTGGGAGAGTATGAACTCCTCACTGGCATAAATAATAACTGAAGTCAGCTCTCTGACCCTCACAGGACTCCACTACACTATGCATCAGCCAACTGTAACTACCAGTGTGTGTTTGCCTTGGTGGGCTCCGGGGCAAGCATCAATGAGCTGGATCAGAGAGGCTGTAGTCCTCTGCACTACGCTGCTGCAGCTGACACCGATGGAAAGTAAGTTCTACTGTGTGCCTACTTTATACTGTTTATAGTTATGATTATCAAAGAATCCTCTCTGTCAGTTGAAGCCATTGAAAAAAATCTCTCTTTGGTCTCTTTTAGGTGTGTGGAGTACTTGTTGAGGAACGATGCTGATCCAGGAGTGAGAGACAAACAGGGTTACAGTGCAGTGCACTATGCCTCAGCCTACGGACGCACACTCTGTCTGGAACTGGTTTGTACAGCTAGCTACCACATGGAGTGAAAATATGTTGCATGTCCTACAGACAGTCAGAAATCTGATCGCTTTCATGTGCTAAAAGGTTTTAGAGCTGCAGAGAAAACTACACCAAACAAGTATGCTTGTCATGGTATTATAAACAGTCTTCATTTGTTTCTTTCAGATGGCAAGTGAGACACCCCTTGATGTGGTAAGAAAAACATTTCAACAATCCACTGTAACACAATGAGCCCTTACTGTATTGATTGTTTCTTTGTATGTAGCTCCCTCTGTTGGCAGATAGGGATAATGGTGATTAGATCATCTTGCAGGCAGATTAAGCTACTGTAAATCCTCCCCTTTCTTATTGGTTGGACAATAATTGAGAGGTCAACATATATTTTACAACAAAAATTTGGAGCACATGGAACAGTGTGACCATGGTCTAATTCCTGTACAACTTTAAAGAGGAATTACAGTCATTTTCAAAATCCATCATTTTTTTCTGTTTTTTCTGTTCTCTATCCCAAATTCCAAAGCTAGACCTAAAATTCAAATTTCTGATGTCGTCATGTAACAAGTCAGTAGCTGCTCCAAAGATGATCAATGGTGAAAGATGTTCTAGATGACACTGAGAGCAGCCAGGGGAATGTTCTGAGTATTTGGGTACATTTTCTGTTTTAGGGCTGTTAACACTACACTAGAAAAAGCTCATTTGGGTACATATAAAAAAAGAAAACACACATTCTGTGGGACAGATGACATCACAAGTATGAGTCTCTCTTCTCTGGTTTTGAAAGAAAGTGACTTATGTTCAAAAATATCAATTGAACTTTTATTGGCCATGGAAATAACATGTTTTAATTGCGGTCTGAATTAAGGTGATGTTCCCCTTTAATGAGTCAGTATGTGCCATGTGAGAAACCTTGAATCTGAAATTAGTAATATGGGAACCATTTCTCCATTTTAGTTAATGGAGACATCAGGAACAGACATCCTAGGTGACTCAGAGAGCCAGGCCCCAGTCAGTCCACTCCACCTAGCGGTGAGTTCAAGGATTTGTCAGTGGGTCTGTATTTGGCATTTTGTTATTCTCAGTTACAGGACTTCACTGTGTCTGTCATATCTGTTACCATGAGACAGAAAAGCAATGTGTTATTGGTGTGTTTCCCATTGATAGGCTTACCATGGACACTGTGGGGCTTTAGAGGTTCTCTTATCTTCCCTGCTGGAAGTGGATGTTTGCAGCCCAGAGGGCCGGACTCCCCTCAGCCTGGCCTGCTCTAAAGGTCACCAGGAGTGTGTCTCCCTGCTGCTGCACCATGGCTCCTCACCCATGACCCGTGACTACACACAAAAAAAGACAGCCATACATGCTGCAGGTATACATACAGGAAGTTACACAAACAACCACAGAAATCTGTTTGTGATGTAAAACCTTCACATGACATGAATGAAGCTTTAAAATGGACTTTGTTGCATTATAAAAATACGTCATGCATGTGTGTGTGTATCGGTCTGCTGCAGCTATGAATGGCCACCCAGAGTGCCTGCGCCTGCTCTTGAGCAACAATGACCAACACATTAATGTGGACGTACAAGACACCAATGGACAGTGAGTGTGTATGTGTGTGCATAGTCAAAATGGCTTAGGTTGGAGGATTTCACTGAGATTATTATGTCTCTCTCTGAGGACATTACTTTAGTTTCATTAATAAATGATAAAAATCTAACTCTGTCATATTTCCACACTGTGTTCAGGACTCCTCTGATGTTGGCAGTGCTGAATGGACACACAGAGTGTGTGTACTCTCTACTCAGCCAAGGAGCCAGTGTAGAGAAGCAGGATCGCTGGGGGAGGACGGCGCTACACCGAGGGGTGAGACATTCACACACCAACTAACGTTACAACTTCATCAATAATTTTTAATCACATTTGTTATTATCATTATATACCACTTTCAATTTTTTTACACAGGCGGTGACAGGCCAGGAGGAAATTGTGGAGGCCCTCCTCCAGCGGGGGGCCAGTGTATGTGTCAGAGACATCCAGGGCCGCTCCCCTGTTCACATGGCATCCGCTTGTGGCCGCGTGGGTGTCCTGGGTGCCCTGCTGCAGGCCACCACCACCTCACACACTCAAACACACCTCACTGACAACCAGGGCTACACACCACTGCACTGGGCCTGCTACAACGGTACTGGGACACAGCATGACTCACTTGAGAGACATGTCTGTACTGTATGAAGCCACAGCAAAGTGGTAATCATGCGTGTTGCTCCCTTTGTACCTCTATCCTCTCTTTGTCCTCTTAGGATATGATGCTTGTGTGGAGGTGTTGTTAGACCAGGAGGTGTTCAAGAAGATTAAGGGCAACTCTTTCAGTCCACTGCACTGTGCTGTGTAAGACAACATGTCTAATAAATGTTCTTTTGTAGATAGACCTGGATCTGAGGGTATGTAACATTGTCTGTTGTGTATTTCAGTATGAGCGATAATGAGGGAGTGGCGGAGATGCTAATCGACTCCCTTGGCACAACTATCGTCAACACCACTGACTCCAAGGGAAGGTGAGAGATGCAAACAGACTCCATTTCCTATAAACTAGTAGAGTGCACATTTAGAATGTGCCAGTTTCTAGGCTTGTGTACTGCTGCTTTGAGCTTTCTCGAGAACCACTCATACAAAAAACTGCACACTTAACATTGCTATTAAGTTTTGTTGCTGTTCTTAATCAGTGTACCCTGAAATAATGTATGAAAGTCTCCCAAAGTACTTAAAATATATGCAACTTGGGTATACTGCTTATTTATTGTATGCTTCTGCTTGTACTACTAAATATACCTGAGTGGGGCATGTTACTGGTTACATTGTAGATTCAGACTTTAGTCACATAATATTAAAATATGATACATTGTTATCCAGTAAAACATTCAGCATTATAACGGAAAGCTCCAGTATTAACAGATGTTAAGAAAATGTAAGTATATTGTGTTGATTAAGTGAAGAGTGAAAGAGAAACATTAAGTAGAAATGTGAATACAGGACTTTTGCTGTATGGTTCAATAGTTTTGTCATTAATTGTTGATAGTTTTACTTCAGAAAAAAGGTTTCTCTACCACTGCCAACAGCCTACCAACATTACTAGATTATAGGTATTTGTGTGGGGCCCTCAAATCACTAAATTTGCCCTTGATAAAACACACTAAAGTCGTAGCTCAGGAACAATGATGAAATACACTAAGTGGATGTATTAATTTTCAAATTCGTGTATTACCACAGTGGCTCTAAAGCGGAGCATGGATTTAGTTAGTGGAGGTATTTTACCAGCAGTGATGTTGTTAGTGTTTTAAGTTGATATGGCAAACTTGGATACAGGTGAAGAGATGCTGGACTCAGTTAGCATCACAGCGATTGTAAAGTAGATGATGTATTTAATAAGCCAAGCTACTTTGCCAGCACTTAAATACAGATAGACATGCTCAGGTTTTTGCAAAGCACTTAAGCTGCGCCCCTGCTGCTGCTGCACTGATCCACAGAGCACTGTTTGCTTTTTTGTTCAAACTTTATTTGTCAGTCCACAACTTTGGGTCCCCAGCAATACAAATGCCAAATGTGAAGTAGATCAGATGGTTCTTGAGATATTCGAAGGACACAAACACACACACACACACACACACACACACACACACACATAGAATAAAGTGAAGTTGTTTAGAAACACAAGCACTTCTGGTATATTGTCAATTGTGTTTGTGTCGATGCAGGACCCCCCTTCATGCTGCAGCTTTTTCGGATCACGTTGAGTGTGTTTCCCTTCTGTTGAGCCACGGAGCTCAAGCAAACATAGTCGCCACACACACACGCAGGACACCACTGATGATGGCAGCTCTAAATGGACAGACCAATACTGTGGGTCAGTAAACCCGCTGACACAATGATGCACTCAATGGCCTTTGATTTCTAAACCTTTTACATGTAACCATCTCCATTCATGTGTTGGTGCAGAGATGTTGGTGAGCAGTGCTAAAGCGGACTTAACAGTACAGGACACAAACAGGAACACAGCATTACATCTGGCTTGCAGCAAGGTAACAACCATTTACAGGGGCATGAAATACGTTCTTAAAACCCATTTTTATAGACTTGCTTTTATGTGATGTCTCTTAATTTCTTTCTTAATCCTTTTAATTTATTGTGGAGTCAAAGTGTTTTTTTTTTCTTATTGCACATTACATCTATGGTTGCACTTATTTTCGATTTTTTTTCTACTGCTGATCACTTTTTTTGCTCTCCATTCATCTCAGGGTCATGAGACGAGTGCCTTGTTGATTTTGGAGAAGATCAGCGACAAGAACCTCATCAACTGCACCAATACAGCTCTCCAGACGTACGTAGTGTTCCCAGGCTGCTGGCAGATGCTCAACTGTGCAGTGGAGTGAAAAAAATAAGTTCAGACTGAACTTATTTTAATATTTCCGTCCACCTTCTTCTAGGCCCCTGCACGTAGCAGCGAGGAAGGGATTGACGGTGGTGGTCCAGGAGCTGCTGGGGAAAGGAGCCAGTGTCTTAGCAGTGGATGAGAATGGTCAGTTTCCTACTGTGGAGCACTCATCACTTTTCACATGTACTTATAGGCCATGCACAATGTATTAACATGTATCTTGGGTAAGCTTAAAGTACTGGTGTGAGTGCAACATGGTTATGGGATCTTACCCCTTTAAAGCCAGAGTGTACAAATCTGTAAACATTATCTCAGCAGTGATAATTCTCTCCATCATATGTGAACAAGGTAGCAACAAGGTTTTCTATCTGGTATGTGTGTTGCTGTACTAACCTGTTTTCTGCCACCACAGTGGTCTCACCAAAATGAAAGAAGTCTGCAGTTTTAGGACAGTGCTATTATTAAACAGGTGATTCTCAAAGGTATGAACTTAAAAATTCCCCTGCCCTGGATAAGGATCAAACTCACAACCTCAGGACGTCCAACCAGTCCAGTGGCACCTTATCACCATGGTCAATCCCACTACACCACCAAGCACTCTTTGCACTGGGAGCCTTTCTTCAGGCGCATTTAATCTTTTCATTTGATTATTGAATGTTTTGTTATGTTCCCCATATCTTTTGACTTTTTCCTCTAGACATCAGTCACAGTAATCTTGGTTGCCCACCTTGAAACTGTGCTGATTCTATAGGTTGTATGTGCATACATGAATGTAAAGTGTAACTGTGTAACTGGAGGCGGTAATTGTAGTTTGCATATAGAGCGGGAGAAACTCCCTGAGAAGTGAGATCTGTTCACAAGTGGTCACTTGTGCACATGGAGCACATCCTAATGCTAAGTGCAAACTGACAGACTTTAAGCAGACCACTTGTGATCGGCTTATCAAGGATGCAAGTTAATATCATTTATATTCATTCTATTTTTTTACGCTCATTCTTCTCCATCCTTAGGTTACACCCCAGCTCTGGCCTGCGCTCCCAACCGTGATGTGGCTGACTGTCTGGCACTCATCCTCAACTCCATGATGCCCACTTCCCCTATGGTCACCATAGCAGCTTTGCCCACACATTCTCTTACCCAGACAGTCATCAACCACCACCCCACCAACAACCACATCTCCAAAGGCGTGGCCTTTGACAGTCCTCCTCCTCTGAGGCCAGACCACGCCTCCTATTGCAGACCGGAGCGCCTGCTTTCCTGTGCTACTGCAGATGATGAACTGAATGACTCGGATTCAGAGACATACTGAGCACATGCCTGCTATTGGAAAGAGTCCTACAATACTGGCAGGCTAGCCAGCCACTCAGGAGCCTTAATAGATCACTGACAAGGAACTAAAAGAGAGAAAGACAGAGAAAATAGATCCAGAGTGCAGATCATTTTTAGATAAGCTTCTTTCAATCTAAAAATAACCCTTGTGGTAAACCACTTTTGTTTCCTTAAGGTGCTGAGTGGAAAATAATGTAGTAAAATATAGAATAAGGTGAACACACACTACATTTCTCTAAGACAGCGGCACTGTATGGTCAGTAACATGGCCATTTTCTTTTTAAAGCAATGCTGTTTTTCTTTTTAAAAAAAAGCTCCTACTCTTTGCTGATACTTTATGGAGTCGTTTTAAGTCTTTTCACCGTTTCTCTTTCAACTATTACGATATGATCATCTACTGGAAATAAGCTCAGAGGACTGTTTTTATTTGGCACGATATTCTAAAGAAAGAAACAGAGGGACAATCTAATGGGACCAGGAGATTGATGACTGTTTTCCCTACTGTAATTTTTATTTTTTTTTCAGAGCTCTTCAAGCTTTTATGGCAGACACTGTTGACTGTCATTCACACACATTGGTAATGCTGCATCATTGTTATTGAATCACTTTCTTGGTCAGGAGGTCATTATTGAATCCTATGAATTTATTCCAAGTGGAGACTGAATCAATGGGAATTGATTAGGACAGCAGGTGGATGTAAGACCCTTTTACTGTATGATTGGTCCAACTGATGACCCAAATGAGTGGCTTAAGGAACATTTGACTTGCAATGCTGTAACTACTCAATGTCCGTGTACTGTACTGGAGACAGGGGAAAGTGGCTGACACTGTGTATGTGCGTGCTTGTGTGTGTGTGTATGTGTGTGTGTGGGTGGGAGAGATGAAATTTAATAAATATTGCCTTTTTAGGAACAAGCAACTTTCAGTCAGGGGATGAACGCTTCTGGTGCGATGTTTGTAAAGATAAAGTGATGAACGAATAAAGAGAATTGTTTTTGGTTTATTGCGGTGTGTATATAAACATAGACTGTATGGAAAGGTGGATGTAGCACCCTGGGTCTGAAAAGTGAAGCCAATGTGGAAGTGCCTTCAGGCTGCGTTGTTTCTAATGGTCAGCAGGGGGTGACTCCACTGGTTGCAAAAAGTCGTCCAAGTTGTACAGAAGTTGATAAGAAAATGACCAAACTTCCTATTTGGTTTATTACCTCAGTAAACATTTTCTCAATGAATTTATGGTCTGAGCTGCTAGTTTCAAGTCTTCTTCAATACAGCAATAATGTTCATCTTTAGGGCTCCAAGCACCAACACGCCATGCTGGAGCCCTATGGTTTTTGTTCTTCTCTGTCTTTCTTCCTTTTCTTCTTCTTCTTTTTCTTCTTCTTCTTGTCATAGTTCCCTATCATCCTTCAAGAGCACTGCACTGTGAAAACGCAGGGTTACTTGTGGTTCCTAAAGTCTCCAAAAGTAGAATGGGAGCCAGAGCCTTCAGCTACCACGTTCCTTTTTTATGGAACCATCCTCCAGTTTCAGTCAGGGGGGCAGACACAGGCTCCACTTTTTAGGGTAGGCTTAAGACTTTCCTCTTTGATCAAGCTTATAGTTAGGGCTGGCTCAGGCTTGCCTTGGACTAGCCCCTAGTTGGGCTAGATTTAGTCTGTCGGGGGACTTTCTATGATACACTGAGCTCCTTTTTCCTTCTCTCTTCATCTGCAAACACTCGTCCTTTTACTGAATAACACTAACTCACTAACTGGATCTTGGCTGCGCCTTGATCGTGGTGATGGCTGTGCTAATGCTGTGATGGCTGTGCTAATGCTGTGATCCTGCCTTTGACTGTGCTAATGCTGTGATCCTGCCTTTGGCTGTGCTTGCGTTGTGGCTGCAATGATGCTGTACCTCTGGCTCAGCCTGGATCGTGGTCATGGTTGTGCTGTTGCTGTGGTCCTGTCTGTGGCTGCGCCTGTGTAGTGGGCCTTGGTTGCACTGATGCTGTGATCCTGCTCGACGCCAACTTGTACTGCCATTATTATTAGTCATGCCTCCACTATTAATGTACACATGTGACTGTTATTGCCACCTAAAATATTCACGTGTAACATCACATGCTATCATAAATTGCTTTTATTAATTTTATGTCTATCACTATTGTTATGTTTTGTTATTGTTACCACTATTGCTGTGCATCTCTCCCCTCTCTCCTTCTCTCTTCCTCCCTCTTTGTCTTCTCTCTCTTTCTCTATTTTGTATGTCATTTTGTCTTCCAATGTATTAATTGCGCGTGCGTAGCATTTGTGTCTTCTTGAGTCAGAGGCTCTGTCGAAAATCGACTTTTTATTCAGTCTTTTTAAAACTAGAACTTGCAAACAGTTGGCTGTTTTTAACTATGTCTTGTTATGGATGGAGGATTTTAGCCATTGGACGCTTGGATTTTAAGTTATCAGTGAGATGGCCTTACCACAACAATATGCCAAGGAGATGAGTTACACCCACCCAAACCTACTGGCATCTGATCATTGCAGTTGGCCCAGTTTTTGGGTCTGCATCGGTAGGTTTCATGCATAAGAAGCTGTCAACTGGAACAAAACGTTCTCTCTCAGCCATTTTTACCGTCAACAACACAGTTTTCTGACAAGTTTTTGTCTTTTTCCCGTCTTTCAGGCTCAGTGATGTCCTCCTCTTCCTTTTTCAGCTGATCAGATCGTATGGAGAGTCTAGGCTGCTGTTCAAAGCTGTTGACAGGCGCTGTAGTGGACTCCCTCGCCTGCAGCCTGCACAGGTGGCCCCCTCACCTGCCCAGACCGCCCCTCCTCAGCTGGTGAGTCTGCTCCGCTCTGACGTCACTGAGCATGCACGGCCCTACTCGGTCAGCACACAGCCTTCATCCCCTTGTCCACCTTTTCCACCCACCACTCTGATAATAGGCGACTCCATAATCAGGATTGTCCAGTTTTTCAATGGCAAAAACTACTACTAACTCTACACGCTATAATATGTCATTTTCAACTATGTTTTGATATGTCAAAATTTCACGTTACCTTGCCGAAACATGTCATAGTATACAATGTCAAAAAAAAGGCCAAAAACATTATAATTTAGCATGTTGAAAAAATGTCCAAAAACGCCACAGTACAGAATGTCAAAAAACGTTGAATTTTATCAAGGAAATAGCAGAAACCAACATGGCCAACTGGCCAAAAAAGCCAAAGTATAGTATGACAAAAAAAACTGTCAAATTTTGATGTCATAAACATGGCTAAA
The DNA here is from genome assembly GCF_026936395.1 of Plectropomus leopardus. NCBI lineage: Eukaryota > Metazoa > Chordata > Actinopteri > Perciformes > Serranidae > Plectropomus > Plectropomus leopardus. The sequence goes on along the minus strand of NC_142192.1, from coordinate 14,644,027 downwards.
AACAACATATTATAGCTTGTATGCTATGATATGATGCATCATAGTATACAAAGTAGGAATTAAGGATAAAAATGCCAAAAACTTCACAATTTAGCATGGCAAAAAAAACCCAAAAATGCCATAGTATAGTATGTTGAAAAATGTCAAATTTTGAAATGTCATAAAAACGGCTAAAATAACAACATATTATAGCTTGTATACGTAAAAGCATACAAAGTGAGAATAAAGGCTATAACAGGCCAAAATCATTTAGCATGTCAAAGAAATGGCTAAAAATGCCATAGTACATGGTATGTTGAAAAATGTCAAATTTCGACATGTCATAAAAATGCCTGACAATTACAAATTATAGCTTGTAGAGACACATCATGGAATACAAGGTGGAAATACAGGTCAAACAAGACCTAAAACATGATAAATTAGCAAGTCAAAAAAATGGCCAGAAATGCCATGGTATAGTATTTTGAAAAATATTAAATTTTGACGTGTCATGAAAATGGCTGAAAAAGACTTACTGCAGCTTGTAAATACAAGCCATAGTATACAAAGTGGGAATAAAGGTAGAAAAGTCCAAAAACTTGAGTCCTAAATTCAGCATGTAAAAAGAATTGTCAAATGATCATGAGAAAAATGGTCAAAAAAGTGTTCGCTCCAAATGTTAAAAAACTCATAGTGCAGCATGTTGAGGAAATTTATAGTATATCCTGTTGAAAAAACAGCCATACTATAGAACAGGGAAAAATGGTCAAAGAGGTCATCACTCCAAACGATGAAACAGTCCTAGGACAGCATGTTTAGACAGTGTATAGAATAGCCTGATAAAATTTTTTAGCTTTTTGAACCATACTATAGCAGAGGGGAAAATGTTCAAAAAGGTCATCACTCAAAATGCTTTGAAAAGTCATTGTGGAGCATGTTTGGGCAGTTTATAATATAGCCTGATAAATAAACGGTCCAAAAAGTCAATTTTTTGAGGGTTTTGAGACAAAGTACAGAACGTGGAAAACAGAGTACAAAGTACAGTTTTGCAAAAACAGTCAGGGAAAATGGTCAAAAAAGTAATGTCTCCAAATGTTAAAATGAATCATAGTACAGCATGTTGAGGCCATTTATACTATAGCTCAGTGAAAAATTGGGCCAAAACTCAATATTTTGAGCATTTTAAGCCAAAGTACAGTTTTACAAAAAAAAGTCATACTATAGCCCAGGGAAAATGGTCAAAAAAGTCATGTCTCCAAATGTTTAAATGAATCATAGTACAACATGTTGAGGCCATTTATAAAATAGCCCAATAAAAAAAATGTCCAAAAAGTTTATATTTTGAGCGTTTTAAGCCAAAGTACAGTTTTACAAAACAAAGTCATACTATAGCCCAGGGAAAATAGTCAAAAAGTCAAGTCTCTAAAGATTTAAATGAATCATAATACAGCATGTTGAGACCATTTATAGTATAAACTGATGAAAAACCTGTCGAAAAAGTCAGTATTTTGAGCATTTTAAGCCAAAGTACACTTCTGCAAAAAAAGTCATACTATAGCTCAGGGAAAATTGTCAAAAAATCACGCCTCCAAATGTTAAAATAAGTCATAGTACAGCATGTTGAGTCCGTTTATAGTATAGCCTGCCGAAAAAACTGTCCAAAAAGTCCATATTTTGAGCGTTTTAAGCCAAAGTACAGTTTTGCAAAAAAAGTCATACTATAGCCCAGGGAAAATTGTCAAAAAAGTCATGTCTCTATATGTTAAAATAAATCATAGTACAGCATGTTGAGGCCATTTGTAGTATAGCCCAGTGAAAAAACTGTCCAAAAAGTCAGTATTTTGAGCATTTTAAGCCAAAGTACAGTTTTGCAAAAAAAGTCATACTATAGCCCAGGGAAAATTGTCAAAAAAGTCATGTCTCTGAATGTTGAAATGAATCATAGTACAGCATGTTGAGGCCATTTATAGTATAGCCCAGTGAAAAAACTGTCCAAAAAGTCAGTATTTTGAGCATTTTAAGCCAAAGTACAGTTTTGCAAAAAAAGTCATACTATAGCCCAGGGAAAATTGTCAAAAAAGTCATGGCTCCAAATGTTGAAATGAATCATAGTACAGCATGTTGAGGCCATTTATAGTATAGCCCAGTGAAAAAACTGTCCAAAAAGTCAGTATTTTGAGCATTTTAAGCCAAAGTAAAGTTTTGCAAAAAAAAGTCATATTATAGCCCAGGGAAAATGATCAAAAAAGTCATGGCTCCAAATGTTAAAATGAATCATAGTACAGCATGTTGAGTCCGTTTATAGTATTTCCTGCTGAAAAAAACTGTCCAAAAAGTCCATATTTTGAGCGTTTTAAGCCAAAATACAGTTTTGCAAAAAAAGTCATACTATAGCCCAGGGAAAATTGTCAAAAAAGTCATGAGTCTGAATGTTGAAATGAATCATAGTACAGCATGTTGAGGCCATTTATAGTATAACTCAGTGAAAAAACTGCCCAAAAAGGCAATATTTTGAGTGTTTTAAACCAAAGTACAGTTTTGCAAAAAAAAAGTCATACTATAGCCCAGGGAAAATGGTCAAAAAAGTCATGTCTCTGAAGGTTGAAATGAATCATAGTACAGCATGTTGAGGCCATTTATAGTATAGCCTGCCGAAAAAACTGTCCAAAAAGTCCATATTTTTAGCGTTTTAAGCCAAAGTACAGTTTTGCAAAAAAAGTCATACTATAGCCCAGGGAAAATGGTCAAAAAAGTCATGTCTCTATATGTTAAAATAAATCATAGTACAGCATGTTGAGGCCATTTGTAGTATAGCCCAGTGAAAAAACTGTCCAAAAAGTCAGTATTTTGAGCATTTTAAGCCAAAGTAAAATTTTGCAAAAAAAAGTCATATTATAGCCCAGGGAAAATGATCAAAAAAGTCATGGCTCCAAATGTTAAAATGAATCATAGTACAGCATGTTGAGTCTGTTTATAGTATTTCCTGCTGAAAAAAAATGTCCAAAAGGTCCATATTTTGAGCGTTTTAAGCCAAAGTACAGTTTTGCAAAAAAAGTCATACTATAGCCCAGGGAAAATTGTCAAAAAAGTCATGTCTCTGAATGTTGAAATGAATCATAGTACAGCATTTTGAGGCCATTTATAGTATAGCCCAGTGAAAAAAATGCCCAAAAAGTCAATATTTTGAGTGTTTTAAACCAAAGTACAGTTTTGCAAAAAAAAGTCATACTATAGCCCAGGGAAAATTGTCAAAAAAGTCATGTCTCTGAAGGTTGAAATGAATCATAGTACAGCATGCTGAGGCCATTTATAGTATAACTCAGTGAAAAAACTGCCCAAAAAGTCAATATTTTGAGTGTTTTAAACCAAAGTACAGTTTTGCAAAAAAAAAAGTCATACTATAGCCCAGGGAAAATGGTCAAAAAGTCAAGTCTCTAAATGTTAAAATGAATCATAGTACAGCATGTTGAGGCCATTTATAGTATAGCCTGATGAAAAAACTGTCCAAAAAGTCAATATTTTGAGTGTTTTAAACCAAAGTACAATTTTGCAAAAAAAAAGTCATACTATAGCCCAGGGAAAATTGTCAAAAAAGTCATGTCTCTGAATGTTGAAATGAATCATAGTACAGCATGTTGAGGCCATTTGTAGTATAGCCCAGTGAAAAAACTGTCCAAAAAGTCAGTATTTTGAGCATTTTAAGCCAAAGTAAAGTTTTGCAAAAAAAAGTCATATTATAGCCCAGGGAAAATTGTCAAAAAAGTCATGTCTCTGAATGTTGAAATGAATCATAGTACAGCATGTTGAGGCCATTTATAGTATAGCCCAGTGAAAAAACTGTCCAAAAAGTCAGTATTTTGAGCATTTTAAGCCAAAGTACAGTTTTGCAAAAAAAGTCATACTATAGCCCAGGGAAAATTGTCAAAAAAGTCATGGCTCCAAATGTTGAAATGAATCATAGTACAGCATGTTGAGGCCATTTATAGTATAGCCCAGTGAAAAAACTGTCCAAAAAGTCAGTATTTTGAGCATTTTAAGCCAAAGTAAAGTTTTGCAAAAAAAAGTCATATTATAGCCCAGGGAAAATGATCAAAAAAGTCATGGCTCCAAATGTTAAAATGAATCATAGTACAGCATGTTGAGTCCGTTTATAGTATTTCCTGCTGAAAAAAACTGTCCAAAAAGTCCATATTTTGAGCGTTTTAAGCCAAAGTACAGTTTTGCAAAAAAAAGTCATACTATAGCCCAGGGAAAATTGTCAAAAAGTCATGTCTCTGAATGTTGAAATGAATCATAGTACAGCATGTTGAGGCCATTTATAGTATAACTCAGTGAAAAAACTGCCCAAAAAGGCAATATTTTGAGTGTTTTAAACCAAAGTACAGTTTTGCAAAAAAAGTCATACTATAGCCCAGGGAAAATGGTCAAAAAAGTCATGTCTCTGAATGTTGAAATGAATCATAGTACAGCATGTTGAGGCCATTTATAGTATAGCCCAGTGAAAAAACTGTCCAAAAAGTCAGTATTTTGAGCATTTTAAGCCAAAGTACAGTTTTGCAAAAAAAGTCATACTATAGCCCAGAGAAAATTGTCAAAAAAGTCATTGCTCCAAATGTTGAAATGAATCATAGTACAGCATGTTGAGGCCATTTATAGTATAGCCCAGTGAAAAAACTGTCCAAAAAGTCAGTATTTTGAGCATTTTAAGCCAAAGTACAGTTTTGCAAAAAAAGTCATACTATAGCCCAGGGAAAATGGTCAAAAAAGTCATGTCTCTGAATGTTGAAATGAATCATAGTACAGCATGTTGAGGCCATTTATAGTATAGCCCAGTGAAAAAACTGTCCAAAAAGTCAGTATTTTGAACATTTTAAGCCAAAGTAAAGTTTTGCAAAAAAAAGTCATACTATAGCCCAGGGAAAATTGTCAAAAAAGTCATGGCTCCAAATGTTGAAATGAATCATAGTACAGCATGTTGAGGCCATTTATAGTATAGCCCAGTGAAAAAACTGTCCAAAAAGTCAGTATTTTGAACATTTTAAGCCAAAGTAAAGTTTTGCAAAAAAAAGTCATATTATAGCCCAGGGAAAATGATCAAAAAAGTCATGGCTCCAAATGTTAAAATGAATCATAGTACAGCATGTTGAGTCCGTTTATAGTATTTCCTGCTGAAAAAAACTGTCCAAAAAGTCCATATTTTGAGCGTTTTAAGCCAAAGTACAGTTTTGCAAAAAAAGTCATACTATAGCCCAGGGAAAATTGTCAAAAAAGTCATGACTCTGAATGTTGAAATGAATCATAGTACAGCATTTTGAGGCCATTTATAGTATAGCCCAGTGAAAAAACTGTCCAAAAAGTCAATATTTTGAGTGTTTTAAACCAAAGTACAGTTTTGCAAAAGAAAATTGTCAAAACAGTCATGACTCTGAATGTTGAAATGAATCATAGTACAGCATGTTGAGGCCATTTATAGTATAACTCAGTGAAAAAACTGCCCAAAAAGTCAATATTTTGAGTGTTTTAAACCAAAGTACAGTGTTGCAAACAAAAAAGTCATACTATAGCCCAGGGAAAATGGTCAAAAAGTCAAGTCTCTAAATGTTAAAATAAATCATAGTACAGCATGTTGAGTCCGTTTATAGTATAGCCTGCCGAAAAAACTGTCCAAAAAGTCTATATTTTTAGCGTTTTAAGCCAAAGTACAGTTTTGCAAAAAAAGTCATACTATAGCCCAGGGAAAATGGTCAAAAAAGTAATGTCTCTATATGTTAAAATAAATCATAGTACAGCATGTTGAGGCCATTTGTAGTATAGCCCAGTGAAAAAACTGTCCAAAAAGTCAGTATTTTGAACATTTTAAGCCAAAGTAAAGTTTTGCAAAAAAAACTCATACTATAGCCCAGGAAAATGGTCAAAAAAGTCATGTCTCTGAATGTTGAAATGAATCATAGTACAGCATGTAGAGGCCATTTAAACTATAGCCCAGTGAACAAACTGTCCAAAAAGTCAGTATTTTGAGCATTTTAAGCCAAAGTACAGTTTTGCAAAAAAAGTCATACTATAGCCCAGGGAAAATGGTCAAAAAAGTCATGTCTCTGAAGGTTGAAATGAATCATAGTACAGCATGTTGAGGCCATTTATAGTATAGCCTGATGAAAAAACTGTCCAAAAAGTCAATATTTTGAGTGTTTTAAACCAAAGTACAATTTTGCAAAAAAAAAAAAGTCATACTATAGCCCAGGGAAAATGGTCAAAAAAGTCATGTCTCTGAAGGTTGAAATGAATCATAGTACAGCATGTTGAGTCCGTTTATAGTATTTCCTGCTGAAAAAACTGTCCAAAAAGTCCATATTTTGAGCATTTTAAGCCAAAGTACAGTTTTGCAAAAAAAAATCATACTATAGCCCAGGGAAAATTGTCAAAAAAGTCATGTCTCTGAATGTTGAAATGAATTATAGTACAGCATGTTGAGGCCATTTATAGTATAGCCCAGTGAAAAAACTGCCCAAAAAGTCAATATTTTGAGTGTTTTAAACCAAAGTACAGTTTTGCAAAAAAAAAAGTCATACTATAGCCCAGGGAAAATTGTCAAAAAAGTCATGTCTCTGAATGTTGAAATGAATCATAGTACAGCATGTTGAGGCCATTTATAGTATAGCCCAGTGAAAAAACTGTCCAAAAAGTCAGTATTTTGAGCATTTTAAGCCAAAGTACAGTTTTGCAAAAAAAGTCATACTATAGCCCAGGGAAAATTGTCAAAAAAGTCATGTCTCTGAATGTTGAAATGAATCATAGTACAGCATTTTGAGGCCATTTATAGTATAGCCCAGTGAAAAAACTGCCCAAAAAGTCAATATTTTGAGTGTTTTAAACCAAAGTACAGTTTTGCAAAAAAAAAGTCATACTATAGCTCAGGGAAAATTGTCAAAACAGTCATGACTCTGAATGTTGAAATGAATCATAGTACAGCATGTTGAGGCCATTTATAGTATAACTCAGTGAAAAAACTGCCCAAAAAGGCAATATTTTGAGTGTTTTAAACCAAAGTACAGTGTTGCAAACAAAAAAGTCATACTATAGCCCAGGGAAAATGGTCAAAAAGTCAAGTCTCTAAATGTTAAAATAAATCATAGTACAGCATGTTGAGTCCGTTTATAGTATAGCCTGCCGAAAAAACTGTCCAAAAAGTCTATATTTTTAGCGTTTTAAGCCAAAGTACAGTTTTGCAAAAAAAGTCATACTATAGCCCAGGGAAAATGGTCAAAAAAGTCATGTCTCTATATGTTAAAATAAATCATAGTACAGCATGTTGAGGCCATTTGTAGTATAGCCCAGTGAAAAAACTGTCCAAAAAGTCAGTATTTTGAACATTTTAAGCCAAAGTAAAGTTTTGCAAAAAAAACTCATACTATAGCCCAGGGAAAATGGTCAAAAAAGTCATGTCTCTGAATGTTGAAATGAATCATAGTACAGCATGTAGAGGCCATTTAAACTATAGCCCAGTGAACAAACTGTCCAAAAAGTCAGTATTTTGAGCATTTTAAGCCAAAGTAAAGTTTTGCAAAAAAAGTCATACTATAGCCCAGGGAAAATTGTCAAAAAAGTCATGGCTCCAAATGTTGAAATGAATCATAGTACAGCATGTTGAGGCCATTTATAGTATAGCCCAGTGAAAAAACTGCCCAAAAAGTCAGTATTTTGAGCATTTTAAGCCAAAGTACAGTTTTGCAAAAAAGAGTCATACTATAGCCCAGGGAAAATTGTCAAAAAAGTCATGTCTCTGAATGTTGAAATGAATCATAGTACAGCATGTTGAGGCCATTTATAGTATAGCCCAGTGAAAAAACTGCCCAAAAAGTCAATATTTTGAGTGTTTTAAACCAAAGTAAAGTTTTGCAAAAAAAAAGTCATACTATAGCCCAGGGAAAATTGTCAAAAAAGTCATGACTCTGAATGTTGAAATGAATCATAGTACAGCATGTTGAGGCCATTTATAGTATAGCCCAGTGAAAAACTGTCCAAAAAGTCCATATTTTGAGCGTTTTAAGCCAAAGTACAGTTTTGCAAAAAAAGTCATACTATAGCCCAGGAAAATTGTTCAAAAAGTCATGTCTCTGAATGTTGAAATGAATCATAGTACAGCATGTTGAGGCCATTTGTAGTATAGCCTAGTGAAAAAACTGTCCAAAAAGTCAGTATTTTGAACATTTTAAGCCAAAGTAAAGTTTTGCAAAAAAAAGTCATACTATAGCCCAGGGAAAATGATCAAAAAAGTCATGGCTCCAAATGTTAAAATGAATCATAGTACAGCATGTTGAGTCCGTTTATAGTATTTCCTGCTGAAAAAACTGTCCAAAAAGTCCATATTTTGAGCGTTTTAAACCAAAGTACAGTTTTGCAAAAAAAAGTCATACTATAGCCCAGGGAAAATTGTCAAAAAAGTCATGTCTCTGAATGTTGAAATGAATCATAGTACAGCATGTTGAGGCCATTTATAGTATTTCCCAGTGAAAAAACTGTCCAAAAAGTCCATATTTTGAGCATTTTAAGCCAAAGTACAGTTTTGCAAAAAAAGTCATACTATAGCCCAGGGAAAATTGTCAAAAAAAGTCATGTCTCTGAATGTTGAAATGAATCATAGTACAGCATGTTGAGGCCATTTATAGTATAGCCCAGTGAAAAAACTGTCCAAAAAGTCAGTATTTTGAGCATTTTAAGCCAAAGTACAGTTTTGCAAAAAAAGTCATACTATAGCCCAGGGAAAATTATCAAAAAAGTCATGGCTCCAAATGTTGAAATGAATCATAGTACAGCATGTTGAGTCCGTTTATAGTATTTCCTGCTGAAAAAAACTGTCCAAAAAGTAAATATTTTGAGCATTTTAAGCCAAAGTACAGTTTTGCAAAAAAAAGTCATACTATAGCCCAGGGAAAATGGTCAAAACAGTCATGTCTCTGAATGTTGAAATGAATCATAGTACAGCATGTTGAGGTCATTTATAGTATAGCCCAGTGAAAAAACTGTCCAAAAAGTCAGTATTTTGAGCATTTTAAGCCAAAGTACAGTTTTGCAAAAAAAGTCATACTATAGCCCAGGGAAAATGATCAAAAAAGTCATGGCTCCAAATGTTAAAATGAATCATAGTACAGCATTTTGAGTCCGGTTATAGTATTTCCTGCTGAATAAACTGTCCAAAAAGTCCATATTTTGAGCGTTTTAAGCCAAAGTACAGTTTTGCAGAAAAAAAAGTCATACTATAGCCCAGGGAAAAAGATCAAAAAAGTCATGTCTCTATATGTTAAAATAAATCATAGTACAGCATGTTGAGGCCATTTGTGGTATAGCCCAGTGAAAAAACTGTCCAAAAAGTCAGTATTTTGAGCATTTTAACCCAAAGTACAGTTTTGCAAAAAAAGTCATACTATAGCCCAGGGAAAATTGTCAAAAAGTCATGGCTCCAAATGTTAAAATGAATCATAGTACAGCATGTTGAGTCCGTTTATAGTATTTCCTGCTGAAAAACTGTCCAAAAGTCAGTATTTTGAGCTTTTTAAGCAAAAGTACTGTTTTGAAAAAAAAGTCATACTATAGCCCAGGGAAAATGGTCAAAAAAGTCATGTCTCTGAATGTTGAAATGAATCATAGTACAGCATGTTGAGGCCATTTATAGTATAGCCCAGTGAAAAAACTGTCCAAAAAGTCAGTATTTTGAGCATTTTAAGCCAAAGTACAGTTTTGCAAAAAAAGTCATACTATAGCCCAGGGAAAATTCTCAAAAAAGTCATGTCTCTGAATGTTGAAATGAATCATAGTACAGCATGTTGAGGCCATTTATAGTATAGCCCAGTGAAAGAACTGTCCAAAAAGTCAGTATTTTGAGCATTTTAAGCCAAAGTACAGTTTTGCAAAAAAAAGTCATACTATAGCCCAGGGAAAATTGTCAAAAAAGTCATGGCTCCAAATGTTGAAATGAATCATAGTACAGCATGTTGAGTTTGTTTATAGTATTTCCTGCTGAAAAACTGTCCAAAAGTCCATATTTTGAGCGTTTTAAGCCAAAGTACAGTTTTGCAAAAAAAGTCATACTATAGCCCAGGGAAAATTGTCAAAAAGTCATGTCTCTGAATGTTGAAATGAATCATAGTACAGCATGTTGAGGCCATTTATAGTATAGCCCAGTGAAAAAACTGTCCAAAAAGTCAGTATTTTGAGCATTTTAGGCCAAAGTACAGTTTGCAAAAAAAAGTCATACTATAGCCCAGGGAAAAATGTCAAAAAAGTCATGGCTCCAAATGTTAAAATAAATCATAGTACAGCATGTTGAGGCCATTTATAGTATAGCCCAGTGAAAAAACTGTCCAAAAAGTCAATATTTTGAGTGTTTTAAACCAAAGTACAGTTTTGCAAAAAAAAAAAGTCATACTATAGCCCAGGGAAAATTGTCAAAAAAGTCATGTCTCTGAATGTTGAAATAAATCATAGTACAGCATGTTGAGTCCGTTTATAGTATTTCCTGCTGAAAAAACTGTCCAAAAAGTCCATATTTTGAGCGTTTTAAGCCAAAGTACAGTTTTGCAAAAAAAAAGTCATACTATAGCCCAGGGAAAATTGTCAAAAGTCATGTCTCTGAATGTTGAAATGAATCATAGTACAGCATGTTGAGGCCATTTATAGTATAGCCCAGTGAAAAACTGTCCAAAAAGTCCATATTTTGAGCGTTTTAAGCCAAAGTACAGTTTTGCAAAAAAGTCATACTATAGCCCAGGGAAAATTGTCAAAAAGTCATGTCTCTGAATGTTGAAATGAATCATAGTACAGCATGTTGAGGCCATTTATAGTATAGCCCAGTGAAAAAACTGTCCAAAAAGTCAGTATTTTGAACATTTTAAGCCAAAGTAAAGTTTTGCAAAAAAAAGTCATACTATAGCCCAGGGAAAATTGTCAAAAAAGTCATGTCTCTGAATGTTGAAATGAATCATAGTACAGCATGTTGAGGCCATTTATAGTATAGCCCAGTGAAAAAACTGTCCAAAAAGTCAATATTTTGAGCGTTTTAAGCCAAAGTACAGTTTGCAAAAAAAAGTCATACTATAGCCCAGGGAAAATTGTCAAAAAAGTCATGTCTCTGAATGTTGAAATGAATTATAGTACAGCATGTTGAGGCCATTTGTAGTATAGCCTAGTGAAAAAACTGTCCAAAAGTCAGTATTTTGAACATTTTAAGCCAAAGTACAGTTTGCAAAAAAGTCATACTATAGCCCAGGGAAAATTGTCAAAAAAGTCATATATCTGAATGTTGAAATGAGTAATAGTAGAGGATGTTGAGGCCATTTATAGTATAGCCCAGTGAAAAAACTGTCCAAAAGTCAATATTTTGAGTGTTTTAAACCAAAGTACAGTTTTGCAAAAAAGTCATACTATAGCCCAGGAAAATGGTCAAAAAAGTCATGGCTCCAAATGTTGAAATGAATCATAGTACAGCATGTTGAGTCCGTTTATAGTATTTCCTGCTGAAAAAACTGCCCAAAAAGTCCATATTTTGAGCATTTTAAACCAAAGTACAGTTTTGCAAAAAAAAGTCATACTATAGCCCAGGGAAAATTGTCAAAAAAGTCATGTCTCTGAATGTTGAAATGAATCATAGTACAGCATGTTGAGGCCATTTATAGTATAGCCCAGTGAAAAACTGTCCAAAAGTCAGTATTTTGAGCGTTTTAAGCCAAAGTACAGTTTGCAAAAAAAGTCATACTATAGCCCAGGGAAAATTGTCAAAAAAGTCATGTCTCTGAATGTTGAAATGAATTATAGTACAGCATGTTGAGGCCATTTATAGTATAGCCCAGTGAAAAAACTGCCCAAAAAGTCAATATTTTGAGTGTTTTAAACCAAAGTACAGTTTTGCAAAAAAAAAAGTCATACTATAGCCCAGGGAAAATTGTCAAAAAGTCAAGTCTCTGAATGTTGAAATGAATCATAGTACAGCATGTTGAGGCCATTTATAGTATAGCCCAGTGAAAAAACTGTCCAAAAAGTCAGTATTTTGAGCATTTTAAGCCAAAGTACAGTTTTGCAAAAAAAAGTCATACTATAGCCCAGGGAAAATGGTCAAAAAAGTCATGTCTCTGAATGTTGAAATGAATCATAGTACAGCATGTTGAGTCCGTTTATAGTATTTCCTGCTGAAAAAACTGTCCAAAAAGTCAATATTTTGAACGTTTTAAACCAAAGTACAGTTTTGCAAAAAAAGTCATACTATAGCCCAGGGAAAATGGTCAAAAAGTCATGTCTCTGAATGTTGAAATGAATCATAGTACAGCATGTTGAGGCCATTTATAGTATAGCCCAGTGAAAAAACTGTCCAAAAAGTCAGTATTTTGAACATTTTAAGCCAAAGTAAAGTTTTGCAAAAAAAAGTCATGCTATAGCCCAGGGAAAGTTGTCAAAAAAGTCATGTCTCTGAATGTTGAAATGAATAATAGTACAGCATGTTGAGGCCATTTATAGTATAGCCCAGTGAAAAAACTGTCCAAAAAGTCAGTATTTTGAGCGTTTTAAGCCAAAGTACAGTTTTGCAAAAAAAGTCATACTATAGCCCAGGGAAAATTGTCAAAAAAGTCATGTCTCTGAATGTTGAAATGAATCATAGTACAGCATGTTGAGGCCATTTATAGTATAGCCCAGTGAAAAAACTGTCCAAAAAGTCAGTATTTTAAGCATTTTAAGCCAAAGTACAGTTTTGCAAAAAAAGTCATACTATAGCCCAGGGAAAATTGTCAAAAAAGTCATGTCTCTGAATGTTGAAATGAATCATACTACAGCATGTTGAGGCCATTTATAGTATAGCCCAGTGAAAAAACTGTCCAAAAAGTAAGAATTTTAAGCATTTTAAGCCAAAGTACAGTTTTGCAAAAAAAAAGTCATACTATAGCCCAGGGAAAATGGTCAAAAAAGTCATGGCTCCAAATGTTAAAATGAATCATAGTACAGCATGTTGAGTCCGTTTATAGTATTTCCTGCTGAAAAAACTGTCCAAAAAGTCAATATTTTGAGCATTTTAAGCCAAAGTACAGTTTTGCAAAAAAAAGTCATACTATAGCCCAGGGAAAATTGTCAAAAAAGTCATGTCTCTGAATGTTGAAATGAATCATAGTACAGCATGTTGAGGCCATTTATAGTATAGCCCAGTGAAAAAACTGTCCAAAAAGTCAGTATTTTGAGCGTTTTAAGCCAAAGTACAGTTTTGCAAAAAAAAGTCATACTATAGCCCAGGGAAAATTGTCAAAAAAGTCATGTCTCTGAATGTTGAAATGAATCATAGTACAGCATGTTGAGGCCATTTATAGTATAGCCCAGTGAAAAAACTGCCCAAAAAGTCAGTATTTTGAGCATTTTAAGCCAAAGTAAAGTTTTGCAAAAAAAAAGTCATACTATAGCCCAGGGAAAATGATCAAAAAAGTCATGTCTCTGAATGTTGAAATGAATCATAGTACAGCATGTTGAGTCCATTTATAGTATTTCCTGCTGAAAAAACTGTCCAAAAAGTCAGTATTTTGAGCATTTTTAGCCAAAGTACAGTTTTGCAAAAAAAAAGTCATACTATAGCCCAGGGAAAATTGTCAAAAAAGTCATGTCTCTGAATGTTGAAATGAATCATAGTACAGCATGTTGAGGCCATTTATAGTATAGCCCAGTGAAAAACTGTCCAAAAAGTCAGTATTTTGAGCATTTTTAGCCAAAGTACAGTTTTGCAAAAAAAAAGTCATACTATAGCCCAGGGAAAATTGTCAAAAAAGTCATGACTCCAAATGTTAAAATGAATCATAGTACAGCGTGTTGAGTCCGTTTATAGTATTTCCTGCTGAAAAAACTGTCCAAAAAGTCAGTATTTTGAGCGTTTTAAGCCAAAGTACAGTTTTGCAAAAAAAAGTCATACTATAGCCCAGGGAAAATTGTCAAAAAAGTCATGTCTCTGAATGTTGAAATGAATCATAGTACAGCATGTTGAGGCCATTTATAGTATAGCCCAGTGAAAAAACTGTCCAAAAAGTCAGTATTTTGAGCGTTTTAAGCCAAAGTACAGTTTGCAAAAAAAAGTCATACTATAGCCCAGGGAAAATTGTCAAAAAAGTCATGTCTCTGAATGTTGAAATGAATTATAGTACAGCATGTTGAGGCCATTTGTAGTATAGCCTAGTGAAAAAACTGTCCAAAAAGTCAGTATTTTGAACATTTTAAGCCAAAGTACAGTTTGCAAAAAAAAGTCATACTATAGCCCAGGGAAAATTGTCAAAAAAGTCATGTCTCTGAATGTTGAAATGAATTATAGTACAGCATGTTGAGGCCATTTATAGTATAGCCCAGTGAAAAAACTGTCCAAAAAGTCAATATTTTGAGTGTTTTAAACCAAAGTACAGTTTTGCAAAAAAAAGTCATACTATAGCCCAGGGAAAATGGTCAAAAAAGTCATGGCTCCAAATGTTGAAATGAATCATAGTACAGCATGTTGAGTCCGTTTATAGTATTTCCTGCTGAAAAAACTGCCCAAAAAGTCCATATTTTGAGCATTTTAAACCAAAGTACAGTTTTGCAAAAAAAAGTCATACTATAGCCCAGGGAAAATTGTCAAAAAAGTCATGTCTCTGAATGTTGAAATGAATCATAGTACAGCATGTTGAGGCCATTTATAGTATACCCCAGTGAAAAACTGTCCAAAAAGTCAGTATTTTGAGCGTTTTAAGCCAAAGTACAGTTTGCAAAAAAAGTCATACTATAGCCCAGGGAAAATTGTCAAAAAGTCATGTCTCTGAATGTTAAAATAAATCATAGTACAGCATGTTGAGGCCATTTGTGGTATAGCCCAGTGAAAAAACTGTCCAAAAAGTCAATATTTTGAGTGTTTTAAACCAAAGTACAGTTTTGCAAAAAAAAAAAGTCATACTATAGCCCAGGGAAAATTGTCAAAAAAGTCATGTCTCTGAATGTTGAAATGAATCATAGTACAGCATGTTGAGGCCATTTATAGTATAGCCCAGTGAAAAAACTGTCCAAAAAGTCAGTATTTTGAGCATTTTAAGCCAAAGTACAGTTTTGCAAAAAAAAGTCATACTATAGCCCAGGGAAAATGGTCAAAAAAGTCATGTCTCTGAATGTTGAAATGAATCATAGTACAGCATGTTGAGGCCATTTATAGTATTTCCTGCTGAAAAACTGTCCAAAAAGTCCATATTTTGAGCATTTTAAGCCAAAGTACAGTTTTGCAAAAAAGTCATACTATAGCCCAGGGAAAATGGTCAAAAAGTCATGTCTCTGAATGTTGAAATGAATCATAGTACAGCATGTTGAGGCCATTTATAGTATAGCCCAGTGAAAAACTGTCCAAAAGTCAGTATTTTGAACATTTTAAGCCAAAGTAAAGTTTTGCAAAAAAAGTCATACTATAGCCCAGGGAAAGTTGTCAAAAAAGTCATGTCTCTGAATGTTGAAATGAATCATAGTACAGCATGTTGAGGCCATTTATAGTATAGCCCAGTGAAAAAACTGTCCAAAAAGTCAGTATTTTGAGCATTTTAAGCCAAAGTATAGTTTTGAAAAAAAAGTCATACTATAGCCCAGGGAAAATTGTCAAAAAAGTCATGTCTCTGAATGTTGAAATGAATCATAGTACAGCATGTTGAGGCCATTTATAGTATAGCCCAGTGAAAAACTGTCCAAAAGTCAGTATTTTAAGCATTTTAAGCCAAAGTACAGTTTTGCAAAAAAAAGTCATACTATAGCCCAGGGAAAATTGTCAAAAAGTCATGTCTCTGAATGTTGAAATGAATTATAGTACAGCATGTTGAGGCCATTTATAGTATAGCCCAGTGAAAAAACTGTCCAAAAAGTCAGTATTTTGAGCATTTTAAGCCAAAGTACAGTTTTGCAAAAAAAAAGTCATACTATAGCCCAGGGAAAATGGTCAAAAAAGTCATGGCTCCAAATGTTGAAATGA
This sequence comes from Plectropomus leopardus, assembly GCF_026936395.1. Taxonomy (NCBI): domain Eukaryota; kingdom Metazoa; phylum Chordata; class Actinopteri; order Perciformes; family Serranidae; genus Plectropomus; species Plectropomus leopardus. Next base: position 14,628,060 of record NC_142192.1, on the reverse strand, counting down.
ATCATAGTACAGCATGTTGAGTCCGTTTATAGTATTTCCTGCTGAAAAAACTGTCCAAAAGTCAATATTTTGAGCATTTTAAGCCAAAGTACAGTTTTGCAAAAAAAGTCATACTATAGCCCAGGGAAAATTGTCAAAAAGTCATGTCTCTGAATGTTGAAATGAATCATAGTACAGCATGTTGAGGCCATTTATAGTATAGCCCAGTGAAAAAACTGTCCAAAAAGTCAGTATTTTGAGCGTTTTAAGCCAAAGTACAGTTTTGCAAAAAAAAGTCATACTATAGCCCAGGGAAAATTGTCAAAAAAGTCATGTCTCTGAATGTTGAAATGAATCATAGTACAGCATGTTGAGGCCATTTATAGTATAGCCCAGTGAAAAAACTGTCCAAAAAGTCAGTATTTTGAGCATTTTAAGCCAAAGTAAAGTTTTTCAAAAAAAAGTCATACTATAGCCCAGGGAAAATGATCAAAAAAGTCATGTCTCTGAATGTTGAAATGAATCATAGTACAGCATGTTGAGTCCGTTTATAGTATTTCCTGCTGAAAAAACTGTCCAAAAAGTCAGTATTTTGAGCATTTTTAGCCAAAGTACAGTTTTGCAAAAAAAAGTCATACTATAGCCCAGGGAAAATTGTCAAAAAAGTCATGTCTCTGAATGTTGAAATGAATCATAGTACAGCATGTTGAGGCCATTTATAGTATAGCCCAGTGAAAAAACTGTCCAAAAAGTCAGTATTTTGAGCATTTTTAGCCAAAGTACAGTTTTGCAAAAAAAAAGTCATACTATAGCCCAGGGAAAATTGTCAAAAAAGTCATGACTCCAAATGTTAAAATGAATCATAGTACAGCGTGTTGAGTCCGTTTATAGTATTTCCTGCTGAAAAAACTGTCCAAAAAGTCAGTATTTTGAGCGTTTTAAGCCAAAGTACAGTTTTGCAAAAAAAGTCATACTATAGCCCAGGGAAAATTGTCAAAAAAGTCATGTCTCTGAATGTTGAAATGAATCATAGTACAGCATGTTGAGGCCATTTATAGTATAGCCCAGTGAAAAAACTGCCCAAAAAGTCAATATTTTGAGCGTTTTAAGCCAAAGTACAGTTTTGCAAAAAAAAAGTCATACTATAGCCCAGGGAAAATTGTCAAAAAAGTCATGTCTCTGAATGTTGAAATGAATCATAGTACAGCATATTGAGTCCGTTTATAGTATTTCCTGCTGAAAAAACTGTCCAAAAAGTCAGTATTTTGAGCATTTTTAGCCAAAGTACAGTTTTGCAAAAAAAAGTCATACTATAGCCCAGGGAAAATTTTCAAAAGTCATGTCTCTGAATGTTGAAATGAATTATAGTACAGCATGTTGAGGCCATTTATAGTATAGCCCAGTGAAAAAACTGTCCAAAAAGTCAGTATTTTGAGCATTTTAAGCCAAAGTACAGTTTTGCAAAAAAAAAGTCATACTATAGCCCAGGGAAAATTGTCAAAAAAGTCATGTCTCTGAATGTTGAAATGAATCATAGTACAGCATGTTGAGGCCATTTATAGTATTTCCTGCTGAAAAAACTGTCCAAAAAGTCCATATTTTGAGCGTTTTAAGCCAAAGTACAGTTTTGCAAAAAAAGTCATACTATAGCCCAGGGAAAATTGTCAAAAAAGTCATGTCTCTGAATGTTGAAATGAATCATAGTACAGCATGTTGAGGCCATTTATAGTATAGCCCAGCGAAAAAACTGTCCAAAAAGTCAGTATTTTGAGCGTTTTAAGCCAAAGTACAGTTTTGCAAAAAAAAGTCATACTATAGCCCAGGGAAAATGATCAAAAAAGTCATGTCTCTGAATGTTGAAATGAATCATAGTACAGCATGTTGAGGCCATTTATAGTATACCCCAGTGAAAAAACTGTCCAAAAGTCAGTATTTTGAGCATTTTAAGCCAAAGTACAGTTTTGCAAAAAAAGTCATACTATAGCCCAGGGAAAATGGTCAAAAAAGTCATGTCTCTGAATGTTGAAATGAATCATAGTACAGCATGTTGAGGCCATTTATAGTATTTCCTGCTGAAAAACTGTCCAAAAGTCCATATTTTGAGCGTTTTAAGCCAAAGTACAGTTTTGCAAAAAAAGTCATACTATAGCCCAGGGAAAATTGTCAAAAAAGTCATGTCTCTGAATGTTGAAATGAATCATAGTACAGCATTTTGAGGCCATTTATAGTATAGCCCAGTGAAAAACTGTCCAAAAAGTCCATATTTTGAGCGTTATAAGCCAAAGTACAGTTTTGCAAAAAAAGTCATACTATAGCCCAGGGAAAATTGTCAAAAAAGTCATGTCTCTGAATGTTGAAATGAATCATAGTACAGCATGTTGAGGCCATTTATAGTATAGCCCAGTGAAAAAACTGTCCAAAAAGTCCATATTTTGAGCGTTTTAAGCCAAAGTACAGTTTTGCAAAAAAAGTCATACTATAGCCCAGGGAAAATGATCAAAAAGTCATGTCTCTGAATGTTGAAATGAATCATAGTACAGCATGTTAAAGCTGTTTATAGTATTTCCTGCTGAAAAAACTGCCCAAAAAGTCCATATTTTGAGCGTTTTAAGACAAAGTACAGTTTTGCAAAAAAAGTCATACTATAGCCCAGGGAAAATGGTCAAAAAAGTCATGTCTCTGAATGTTGAAATGAATCATAGTACAGCATGTTGAGGCCATTTATAGTATACCCCAGTGAAAAAACTGTCCAAAAAGTCAGTATTTTGAGCATTTTAAGCCAAAGTACAGTTTTGCAAAAAAGTCATACTATAGCCCAGGGAAAATTGTCAAAAAGTCATGTCTCTGAATGTTGAAATGAATCATAGTACAGCATTTTGAGGCCATTTATAGTATAGCCCAGTGAAAAAACTACCCAAAAAGTCAATATTTTGAGCATTTTAAACCAAAGTACAGTTTTGCAAAAAAAAGTCATACTATAGCCCAGGGAAAATTGTCAAAAAAGTCATGTCTCTGAATGTTGAAATGAATCATCGTACAGTATGTTGAGTCCGTTTATAGTATTTCCTGCTGAAAAAACTGTCCAAAAAGTCCATATTTTTAGCGTTTTAAGCCAAAGTACAGTTTTGCAAAAACAGTCATACTATAGCCCAGGGAAAATTGTCAAAAAAGTCATGTCTCTGAATGTTGAAATGAATCATAGTACAGCATGTTGAGGCCATTTATAGTATAGCCCAGTGAAAAAACTGCCCAAAAGTCAATATTTTGAGTGTTTTAAACCAAAGTACAGTTTTGCAAAAAAAAAAGTCATACTATAGCCCAGGGAAAATTGTCAAAAAAGTCATGTCTCTGAATGTTGAAATGAATCATAGTACAGCATGTTGAGGCCATTTATAGTATAGCCCAGTGAAAAAACTGTCCAAAAAGTCAGTATTTTGAACATTTTAAGCCAAAGTACAGTTTTGCAAAAAAAGTCATACTATAGCCCAGGGAAAATTGTCAAAAAAGTCATGTCTCTGAATGTTGAAATGAATCATAGTACAGCATGTTGAGGCCATTTATAGTATAGCCCAGTGAAAAAACTGTCCAAAAAGTCCATATTTTGAGTGTTTTAAACCAAAGTACAGTTTTGCAACAAAAAAAAAGTCATACTATAGCCCAGGGAAAATTGTCAAAAAAGTCATGTCTCTGAATGTTGAAATGAATCATAGTACAGCATGTTGAGGCCATTTATAGTATACCCCAGTGAAAAAACTGTCCAAAAAGTCAGTATTTTGAGCATTTTAAGCCAAAGTATAGTTTTGCAAAAAAAGTCATACTATAGCCCAGGGAAAATTGTCAAAAAAGTCATGTCTCTGAATGTTGAAATGAATCATAGTACAGCATTTTGAGGCCATTTATAGTATAGCCCAGTGAAAAAACTACCCAAAAAGTCAATATTTTGAGCATTTTAAACCAAAGTACAGTTTTGCAAAAAAAAGTCATACTATAGCCCAGGGAAAATTGTCAAAAAAGTCATGTCTCTGAATGTTGAAATAAATCATAGTACAGCATGTTGAGTCCGTTTATAGTATTTCCTGCTGAAAAAACTGTCCAAAAAGTCCATATTTTGAACGTTTTAAGCCAAAGTACAGTTTTGCAAAAAAAAAGTCATACTATAGCCCAGGGAAAATTGTCAAAAAAGTCATGTCTCTGAATGTTGAAATGAATCATAGTACAGCATGTTGAGGCCATTTATAGTATAGCCCAGTGAAAAAACTGTCCAAAAAGTCAGTATTTTGAACATTTTAAGCCAAAGTACAGTTTTGCAAAAAAAGTCATACTATAGCCCAGGGAAAATTGTCAAAAAAGTCATGTCTCTGAATGTTGAAATGAATCATAGTACAGCATGTTGAGGCCATTTATAGTATAGCCCAGTGAAAAAACTGCCCAAAAAGTCAATATTTTGAGTGTTTTAAACCAAAGTACAGTTTTGCAAAAAAAAGTCATACTATAGCCCAGGGAAAATTGTCAAAAAAGTCATGTCTCTGAATGTTGAAATGAATCATAGTACAGCATGTTGAGGCCATTTATAGTATAGCCCAGTGAAAAAACTGTCCAAAAAGTCAGTATTTTGAGCATTTTAAGCCAAAGTACAGTTTTGCAAAAAAAAGTCATACTATAGCCCAGGGAAAATGGTCAAAAAAGTCATGTCTCTGAATGTTGAAATGAATCATAGTACAGCATGTTGAGTCCGTTTATAGTATTTCCTGCTGAAAAAAACTGTCCAAAAAGTCCATATTTTGAGCGTTTTAAGCCAAAGTACAGTTTTGCAAAAAAAGTCATACTATAGCCCAGGGAAAATTGTCAAAAAAGTCATGTCTCTGAATGTTGAAATGAATCATAGTACAGCATGTTGAGGCCATTTATAGTATAGCCCAGTGAAAAAACTGTCCAAAAAGTCAGTATTTTGAACATTTTAAGCCAAAGTAAAGTTTTGCAAAAAAAAGTCATACTATAGCCCAGGGAAAATTGTCAAAAAAGTCATGTCTCTGAATGTTGAAATGAATCATAGTACAGCATGTTGAGGCCATTTATAGTATAGCCCAGTGAAAAACTGTCCAAAAGTCAGTATTTTGAGCATTTTAAGCCAAAGTACAGTTTTGCAAAAAAAAGTCATACTATAGCCCAGGGAAAATTGTCAAAAAAGTCATGGCTCCAAATGTTAAAATGAATCATAGTACAGCATGTTGAGGCCATTTATAGTATAGCCCAGTGAAAAAACTGTCCAAAAAGTCAGTATTTTGAGCGTTTTAAGCCAAAGTACAGTTTGCAAAAAAAAGTCATACTATAGCCCAGGGAAAATTGTCAAAAAGTCATGTCTCTGAATGTTGAAATGAATTATAGTACAGCATGTTGAGGCCATTTATAGTATAGCCTAGTGAAAAACTGTCCAAAAAGTCAGTATTTTGAACATTTTAAGCCAAAGTACAGTTTGCAAAAAAGTCATACTATAGCCCAGGAAAATTGTCAAAAAGTCATGTCTCTGAATGTTGAAATGAATTATAGTACAGCATGTTGAGGCCATTTATAGTATAGCCCAGTGAAAAAACTGTCCAAAAAGTCAATATTTTGAGTGTTTTAAACCAAAGTACAGTTTTGCAAAAAAAAGTCATACTATAGCCCAGGGAAAATGGTCAAAAAAGTCATGGCTCCAAATGTTGAAATGAATCATAGTACAGCATGTTGAGTCCGTTTATAGTATTTCCTGCTGAAAAAACTGTCCAAAAAGTCCATATTTTGAGCGTTTTAAGCCAAAGTACAGTTTTGCAAAAAAAAAGTCATACTATAGCCCAGGGAAAATTGTCAAAAAAGTCATGTCTCTGAATGTTGAAATGAATCATAGTACAGCATGTTGAGGCCATTTATAGTATAGCCCAGTGAAAAAACTGTCCAAAAAGTCAGTATTTTGAGCGTTTTAAGCCAAAGTACAGTTTGCAAAAAAAAGTCATACTATAGCCCAGGGAAAATTGTCAAAAAAGTCATGTCTCTGAATGTTGAAATGAATCATAGTACAGCATGTTGAGGCCATTTATAGTATAGCCCAGTGAAAAAACTGCCCAAAAAGTCAATATTTTGAGTGTTTTAAACCAAAGTACAGTTTTGCAAAAAAAAGTCATACTATAGCCCAGGGAAAATTGTCAAAAAGTCATGTCTCTGAATGTTGAAATGAATCATAGTACAGCATGTTGAGGCCATTTATAGTATAGCCCAGTGAAAAACTGTCCAAAAAGTCAGTATTTTGAGCTTTTTAAGCCAAAGTACAGTTTTGCAAAAAAAGTCATACTATAGCCCAGGGAAAATTGTCAAAAAAGTCATGTCTCTGAATGTTGAAATGAATCATACTACAGCATGTTGAGGCCATTTATAGTATAGCCCAGTGAAAAAACTGTCCAAAAAGTCAGTATTTTGAACATTTTAAGCCAAAGTAAAGTTTTGCAAAAAAAAGTCATACTATAGCCCAGGGAAAATTGTCAAAAAAGTCATGTCTCTGAATGTTGAAATGAATCATAGTACAGCATGTTGAGGCCATTTATAGTATAGCCCAGTGAAAAAACTGTCCAAAAAGTCAGTATTTTGAGCATTTTAAGCCAAAGTACAGTTTTGCAAAAAAAAAGTCATACTATAGCCCAGGGAAAATTGTCAAAAAAGTCATGTCTCTGAATGTTGAAATGAATCATAGTACAGCATGTTGAGGCCATTTATAGTATAGCCCAGTGAAAAAACTGTCCAAAAGTCAGTATTTTGAGCATTTTAAGCCAAAGTACAGTTTTGCAAAAAAAAGTCATACTATAGCCCAGGGAAAATTGTCAAAAAAGTCATGTCTCTGAATGTTGAAATGAATCATACTACAGCATGTTGAGGCCATTTATAGTATAGCCCAGTGAAAAACTGTCCAAAAGTCAGTATTTTGAGCATTTTAAGCCAAAGTACAGTTTTGCAAAAAAAGTCATACTATAGCCCAGGGAAAATTGTCAAAAAAGTCATGTCTCTGAATGTTGAAATGAATCATAGTACAGCATGTTGAGTCCGTTTATAGTATTTCCTGCTGAAAAAACTGTCCAAAAAGTCAGTATTTTGAGCGTTTTAAGCCAAAGTACAGTTTTGCAAAAAAAAAGTCATACTATAGCCCAGGGAAAATTGTCAAAAAAGTCATGTCTCTGAATGTTGAAATGAATCATAGTACAGCATGTTGAGGCCATTTATAGTATAGCCCAGTGAAAAAACTGTCCAAAAAGTCAGTATTTTGAGCATTTTAAGCCAAAGTACAGTTTTGCAAAAAAAAGTCATACTATAGCCCAGGGAAAATTGTCAAAAAAGTCATGTCTCTGAATGTTGAAATGAATCATAGTACAGCATGTTGAGGCCATTTATAGTATAGCCCAGTGAAAAAACTGCCCAAAAAGTCAATATTTTGAGCATTTTAAGCCAAAGTACAGTTTTGCAAAAAAAGTCATACTATAGCCCAGGGAAAATTGTCAAAAAGTCATGTCTCTGAATGTTGAAATGAATCATAGTACAGCATGTTGAGTCCATTTATAGTATTTCCTGCTGAAAAACTGTCCAAAAGTCAGTATTTTGAGCATTTTAAGCCAAAGTACAGTTTTGCAAAAAAAGTCATACTATAGCCCAGGAAAATTGTCAAAAAGTCATGTCTCTGAATGTTGAAATGAATCATAGTACAGCATGTTGAGGCCATTTATAGTATAGCCCAGTGAAAAAACTGTCCAAAAAGTCAGTATTTTGAGCATTTTAAGCCAAAGTACAGTTTTGCAAAAAAAGTCATACTATAGCCCAGGGAAAATTGTCAAAAAAGTCATGGCTCCAAATGTTAAAATGAATCATAGTACAGCATGTTGAGTCCGTTTATAGTATTTCCTGCTGAAAAAACTGTCCAAAAAGTCAGTATTTTGAGCGTTTTAAGCCAAAGTACAGTTTTGCAAAAAAAAGTCATACTATAGCCCAGGGAAAATTGTCAAAAAAGTCATGTCTCTGAATGTTGAAATGAATCATACTACAGCATGTTGAGGCCATTTATAGTATAGCCCAGTGAAAAACTGTCCAAAAAGTCAGTATTTTGAACATTTTAAGCCAAAGTACAGTTTGCAAAAAAAAGTCATACTATAGCCCAGGGAAAATTGTCAAAAAAGTCATGTCTCTGAATGTTGAAATGAATCATAGTACAGCATGTTGAGTCCATTTATAGTATAGCCTGCTGAAAAACTGTCCAAAAAGTCCATATTTTGAGCATTTTAAGCCAAAGTACAGTTTTGCAAAAAAAAGTCATACTATAGCCCAGGGAAAATTGTCAAAAAAGTCATGTCTCTGAATGTTGAAATGAATCATAGTACAGCATGTTGAGGCCATTTATAGTATAACTCAGTGAAAAAACTGCCCAAAAAGTCAATATTTTGAGCATTTTAAGCCAAAGTACAGTTTTGCAAAAAAAAGTCATACTATAGCCCAGGGAAAATGGTCAAAAAAGTCATGGCTCCAAATGTTAAAATGAATCATAGTACAGCATGTTGAGTCCGTTTATAGTATTTCCTGCTGAAAAAACTGTCCAAAAAGTCCATATTTTGAGCATTTTAAGCCAAAGTACAGTTTTGCAAAAAAAGTCATACTATAGCCCAGGGAAAATTGTCAAAAAAGTCATGTCTCTGAATGTTGAAATGAATCATCGTACAGTATGTTGAGTCCGTTTATAGTATAGCCCAGTGAAAAACTGTCCAAAAAGTCAGTATTTTGAGCGTTTTAAGCCAAAGTACAGTTTGCAAAAAAAAGTCATACTATAGCCCAGGGAAAATTGTCAAAAAAGTCATGTCTCTGAATGTTGAAATGAATCATAGTACAGCATGTTGAGGCAATTTATAGTATACCCCAGTGAAAAAACTGTCCAAAAAGTCAGTATTTGGAGCATTTTAAGCCAAAGTACAGTTTTGCAAAAAAAGTCATACTATAGCCCAGGGAAAATTGTCAAAAAAGTCATGTCTCTAAATGTTGAAATGAATCATACTACAGCATGTTGAGGCCATTTATAGTATAGCCCAGTGAAAAAACTGTCCAAAAAGTCAGTATTTTGAGCATTTTAAGCCAAAGTACAGTTTTGCAAAAAAAAGTCATACTATAGCCCAGGGAAAATGGTCAAAAAAGTAATGTCTCTGAATGTTGAAATGAATCATAGTACAGCATGTTGAGTCCGTTTATAGTATTTCCTGCTGAAAAAACTGTCCAAAAAGTCCATATTTTGAGCGTTTTAAGCCAAAGTACAGTTTTGCAAAAAAAGTCATACTATAGCCCAGGGAAAATTGTCAAAAAAGTCATGTCTCTGAATGTTGAAATGAATCATAGTACAGCATGTTGAGGCCATTTATAGTATACCCCAGTGAAAAAACTGTCCATAAAGTCAGTATTTTGAGCATTTTAAGCCAAAGTACAGTTTTGCAAAAAAAGTCATACTATAGCCCAGGGAAAATTGTCAAAAAAGTCATGTCTCTGAATGTTGAAATGAATCATACTACAGCATGTTGAGGCCATTTATAGTATAGCCCAGTGAAAAAACTGTCCAAAAAGTCAGTATTTTGAGCATTTTAAGCCAAAGTACAGTTTTGCAAAAAAAAGTCAAACTATAGCCCAGGGAAAATGGTCAAAAAGTAATGTCTCTGAATGTTGAAATGAATCATAGTACAGCATGTTGAGTCCGTTTATAGTATTTCCTGCTGAAAAACTGTCCAAAAGTCTATATTTTGAGCATTTTAAGCCAAAGTATAGTTTTGCAAAAAAAAAGTCATACTATAGCCCAGGGAAAATTGTCAAAAAAGTCATGTCTCTGAATGTTGAAATGAATCATAGTACAGCATGTTGAGGCCATTTATATTATAGCCCAGTGAAAAAACTGTCCAAAAAGTCAGTATTTTGAGCGTTTTAAGCCAAAGTACAGTTTTGCAAAAAAAAGTCATACTATAGCCCAGGGAAAATGATCAAAAAAGTCATGGCTCCAAATGTTAAAATAAATCATAGTACAGCATGTTGAGGCCATTTGTGGTATAGCCCAGTGAAAAAACTGTCCAAAAAGTCAGTATTTTGAGCATTTTAAGCCAAAGTACAGTTTTGCAAAAAAAAGTCATACTATAGCCCAGGGAAAATGGTCAAAAAAGTCATGGCTCCAAATGTTAAAATGAATCATAGTACAGCATGTTGAGTCCGTTTATAGTATTTCCTGCTCAAAAAAACTGTCCAAAAAGTCAATATTTTGAGCATTTTAAGCCAAAGTACAGTTTTGCAAAAAAAAGTCATACTATAGCCCAGGGAAAATTGTCAAAAAAGTCATGTCTCTGAATGTTGAAATGAATCATAGTACAGCATGTTGAGTCTGTTTATAGTATTTCTGCTGAAAAAACTGTCCAAAAAGTCCATATTTTGAGCGTTTTAAGCCAAAGTACAGTTTTGCAAAAAAAGTCATACTATAGCCCAGGGAAAATTGTCAAAAAAGTCATGGCTCCAAATGTTGAAATGAATCATAGTACAGCATGTTGAGGCCATTTATAGTATAACTCAGTGAAAAAACTGCCCAAAAAGTCAATATTTTGAGCATTTTAAGCCAAAGTACAGTTTTGCAAAAAAAAGTCATACTATAGCCCAGGGAAAATTGTCAAAAAAGTCATGGCTCCAAATGTTGAAATGAATCATAGTACAGCATGTTGAGTCTGTTTATAGTATTTCCTGCTGAAAAAACTGTCCAAAAAGTCCATATTTTGAGCGTTTTAAGCCAAAGTACAGTTTTGCAAAAAAAGTCATACTATAGCCCAGGGAAAATTGTCAAAAAAGTCATGTCTCTGAATGTTGAAATGAATCATAGTACAGCATGTTGAGGCCATTTATAGTATACCCCAGTGAAAAAACTGTCCAAAAAGTCAGTATTTTGAGCATTTTAAGCCAAAGTATAGTTTTGCAAAAAAAAAGTCATACTATAGCCCAGGGAAAATTGTCAAAAAAGTCATGTCTCTGAATGTTGAAATGAATCATAGTACAGCATGTTGAGGCCATTTATATTATAGCCCAGTGAAAAAACTGCCCAAAAAGTCAATATTTTGAGCATTTTAAGCCAAAGTACAGTTTTGCAAAAAAAAGTCATACTATAGCCCAGGGAAAATGGTCAAAAAAGTCATGGCTCCAAATGTTAAAATGAATCATAGTACAGCATGTTGAGTCCGTTTATAGTATTTCCTGCTGAAAAACTGTCCAAAAGTCATTATTTTTAGCTTTTTAAGCCAAAGTACAGTTTTGCAAAAAAAAGTCATACTATAGCCCAGGGAAAATTGTCAAAAAAGTCATGTCTCTGAATGTTGAAATGAATCATAGTACAGCATGTTGAGGCCATTTATAGTATAGCCCAGTGAAAAAACTGTCCAAAAAGTCAGTATTTTGAGCATTTTAAGCCAAAGTACAGTTTTGCAAAAAAAGTCATACTATAGCCCAGGGAAAATTGTCAAAAAAGTCATGTCTCTGAATGTTGAAATGAATCATAGTACAGCATGTTGAGTCTGTTTATAGTATTTCTGCTGAAAAAACTGTCCAAAAAGTCCATATTTTGAGCGTTTTAAGCCAAAGTACAGTTTTGCAAAAAAAGTCATACTATAGCCCAGGGAAAATTGTCAAAAAAGTCATGGCTCCAAATGTTGAAATGAATCATAGTACAGCATGTTGAGGCCATTTATAGTATAACTCAGTGAAAAAACTGCCCAAAAATTCAATATTTTGAGCATTTTAAGCCAAAGTACAGTTTTGCAAAAAAAGTCATACTATAGCCCAGGGAAAATTGTCAAAAAAGTCATGGCTCCAAGTGTTGAAATGAATCATAGTACAGCATGTTGAGTCTGTTTATAGTATTTCCTGCTGAAAAAACTGTCCAAAAAGTCCATATTTTGAGCGTTTTAAGCCAAAGTACAGTTTTGCAAAAAAAGTCATACTATAGCCCAGGGAAAATTGTCAAAAAAGTCATGTCTCTGAATGTTGAAATGAATCATAGTACAGCATGTTGAGGCCATTTATAGTATAGCCCAGTGAAAAACTGTCCAAAAGTCAGTATTTTGAGCATTTTAAGCCAAAGTACAGTTTTGCAAAAAAAAAAGTCATACTATAGCCCAGGGAAAATGGTCAAAAAAGTCATGTCTCTGAATGTTGAAATGAATCATAGTACAGCATGTTGAGTCCGTTTATAGTATTTCCTGCTGAAAAAACTGTCCAAAAAGTCCATATTTTGAGCGTTTTAAGCCAAAGTACAGTTTTGCAAAAAAAGTTATACTAAAGCCCAGGGAAAATTGTCAAAAAAGTCATGTCTCTGAATGTTGAAATGAATCATAGTACAGCATGTTGAGGCCATTTATAGTATAGCCCAGTGAAAAAACTGTCCAAAAAGTCAGTATTTTGAGCATTTTAAGCCTAAGTATAGTTTTGCAAAAAAAAAGTCATACTATAGCCCAGGGAAAATTGTCAAAAAAGTCATGTCTCTGAATGTTGAAATGAATCATAGTACAGCATGTTGAGGCCATTTATATTATAGCCCAGTGAAAAACTGTCCAAAAAGTAAATATTTTGAGCATTTTAAGCCAAAGTACAGTTTTGCAAAAAAAAGTCATACTATAGCCCAGGGAAAATGATCAAAAAGTCATGGCTCTGAATGTTAAAATAAATCATAGTACAGCATGTTGAGGCCATTTATAGTATAGCCCAGTGAAAAAACTGTCCAAAAAGTCAGTATTTTGAGCATTTTAAGCCAAAGTACAGTTTTGCAAAAAAAGTCATACTATAGCCCAGGGAAAATTGTCAAAAAAGTCATGTCTCTGAATGTTGAAATGAATCATAGTACAGCATGTTGAGGCCATTTATAGTATAGCCCAGTGAACAAACTGGCTTAAAATGCTCAAAATACTGACTTTTTGGACAAAGTACAGTTTTGCAAAAACAGTCATACTATAGCCCAGGGAAAATTGTCAAAAAAGTCATGTCTCTGAATGTTAAAATGAATCATAGTACAGCATGTTGAGGCCATATATAGTATAGCCCAGTGAAAAAACTGTCCAAAAAGTCAGTATTTTGAGCGTTTTAAGCCAAAGTACAGTTTTGCAAAAAAAAGTCATACTATAGCCCAGGGAAAATTGTCAAAAAGTCATGTCTCTGAATGTTGAAATGAATCATACTACAGCATGTTGAGGCCATTTATAGTATAACTCAGTGAAAAAACTGCCCAAAAAGTCAATATTTTGAACATTTTAAGCCAAAGTACAGTTTTGCAAAAAAAAGTCATACTATAGCCCAGGGAAAATTGTCAAAAAAGTCATGTCTCTGAATGTTGAAATGAATCATAGTACAGCATGTTGAGTCCGTTTATAGTATTTCCTGCTGAAAAAACTGTCCAAAAAGTCCATATTTTGAGCGTTTTAAGCCAAAGTACAGTTTTGCAAAAAAAAGTCATACTATAGCCCAGGGAAAATGGTCAAAACAGTCATGTCTCTGAATGTTGAAATGAATCATAGTACAGCATGTTGAGGTCATTTATAGTATAGCCCAGTGAAAAAACTGCCCAAAAAGTCAGTATTTTGAGCATTTTAAGCCAAAGTAAAGTTTTGCAAAAAAAAAAGTCATACTATAGCCCAGGGAAAATGATCAAAAAAGTCATGGCTCCAAATGTTAAAATGAATCATAGTACAGCATGTTGAGTCCGTTTATAGTATTTCCTGCTGAAAAACTGTCCAAAAGTCAATATTTTGAGCATTTTAAGCCAAAGTACAGTTTTGCAAAAAAAAAAGTCATACTATAGCCCAGGGAAATTTGTCAAAAAAGTCATGACTCTGAATGTTGAAATGAATCATAGTACAGCATGTTGAGTCCGTTTATAGTATAGCCCAGTGAAAAAACTGTCCAAAAAGTCAGTATTTTGAGCGTTTTAAGCCAAAGTACAGTTTTGCAAAAAAAGTCATACTATAGCCCAGGGAAAATTGTCAAAAAAGTCATGTCTCTGAATGTTGAAATGAATCATAGTACAGCATGTTGAGTCCGTTTATAGTATTTCCTGCTGAAAAACTGTCCAAAAGTCCATATTTTGAGCGTTTTAAGCCAAAGTACAGTTTTGCAAAAAAGTCATACTATAGCCCAGGGAAAATGATCAAAAAGTCATGGCTCTGAATGTTAAAATAAATCATAGTACAGCATTTTGAGGCCATTTGTGGTATAGCCCAGTGAAAAAACTGTCCAAAAAGTCAGTATTTTTAGCATTTTAAGCCAAAGTACAGTTTTGCAAAAAAAGTCATACTATAGCCCAGGGAAAATGGTCAAAAAAGTCATGTCTCTGAATGTTGAAATGAATCATACTACAGCATGTTGAGGCCATTTACAGTATACCCCAGTGAAAAAACTGTCCAAAAAGTCAGTATTTTGAGCATTTTAAGCCAAAGTATAGTTTTGCAAAAAAAGTCATACTATAGCCCAGGGAAAATGATCAAAAAAGTCATGGCTCCAAATGTTAAAATGAATCATAGTACAGCATGTTGAGGCCATTTATAGTATAGCCCAGTGAAAAACTGTCCAAAAGTCAGTATTTTGAGCATTTTAAGCCAAAGTACAGTTTTGCAAAAAAAAAGTCATACTATAGCCCAGGGAAAATTGTCAAAAAAGTCATGGCTCCAAATGTTAAAATGAATCATAGTACAGCATGTTGAGTCCGTTTATAGTATTTCCTGCTGAAAAAACTGTCCAAAAAGTCAATATTTTGAGCATTTTAAGCCAAAGTACAGTTTTGCAAAAAAAAAGTCATACTATAGCCCAGGGAAAATTGTCAAAAAAGTCATGTCTCTGAATGTTGAAATGAATCATAGTACAGCATGTTGAGTCTGTTTATAGTATTTCCTGCTGAAAAAACTGTCCAAAAGTCCATATTTTGAGCGTTTTAAGCCAAAGTACAGTTTTGCAAAAAAAGTCATACTATAGCCCCGGGAAAATGGGCAAAAAGTCATGTCTCTGAATGTTGAAATAAATCATAGTACAGCATGTTTAGTCCGTTTATAGTATTTCCTGCTGAAAAAACTGTCCAAAAAGTCCATATTTTGAGTGTTTTAAACCAAAGTACAGTTTTGCAACAAAAAAAAAGTCATACTATAGCCCAGGGAAAATTGTCAAAAAAGTCATGTCTCTGAATGTTGAAATGAATCATAGTACAGCATGTTGAGGCCATTTATAGTATACCCCAGTGAAAAAACTGTCCAAAAAGTCAGTATTTTGAGCATTTTAAGCCAAAGTATAGTTTTGCAAAAAAAGTCATACTATAGCCCAGGAAAAATTGTCAAAAAAGTCATGTCTCTGAATGTTGAAATGAATCATAGTACAGCATGTTGAGGCCATTTATAGTATAGCCCAGTGAAAAACTGTCCAAAAGTCAGTATTTTGAGCATTTTAAGCCAAAGTACAGTTTTGCAAAAAAGTCATACTATAGCCCAGGGAAAATTGTCAAAAAGTCATGTCTCTGAATGTTGAAATGAATCATAGTACAGCATGTTGAGGCCATTTGTGGTATAGCCCAGTGAAAAAACTGTCCAAAAAGTCAGTATTTTGAGCATTTTAAGCCAAAGTACAGTTTTGCAAAAAAAAAGTCATACTATAGCCCAGGGAAAATGGTCAAAAAATCATGTCTCCAAATGTTGAAATGAATCATAGTACAGCATGTTGAGTCCGTTTATAGTATTTCCTGCTGAAAAACTGTCCAAAAGTCAGTATTTTGAGCGTTTTAAGCCAAAGTACAGTTTTGCAAAAAAAGTCATACTATAGCCCAGGGAAAATTGTCAAAAAAGTCATGTCTCTGAATGTTGAAATGAATCATAGTACAGCATGTTGAGGCCATTTATAGTATACCCCAGTGAAAAAACTGTCCAAAAAGTCAGTATTTTGAGCATTTTAAGCCAAAGTATAGTTTTGCAAAAAAAGTCATACTATAGCCCAGGGAAAATTGTCAAAAAAGTCATGTCTCTGAATGTTGAAATGAATCATAGTACAGCATGTTGAGGCCATTTATATTATAGCCCAGTGAAAAAACTGTCCAAAAGTCAGTATTTTGAGCGTTTTAAGCCAAAGTACAGTTTTGCAAAAAAAGTCATACTATAGCCCAGGGAAAATTGTCAAAAAGTCATGGCTCTGAATGTTAAAATAAATCATAGTACAGCATGTTGAGGCCATTTGTGGTATAGCCCAGTGAAAAACTGTCCAAAAGTCAGTATTTTGAGCGTTTTAAGCCAAAGTACAGTTTTGCAAAAAAAAGTCATACTATAGCCCAGGGAAAATGGTCAAAAAAGTCATGGCTCCAAATGTTAAAATGAATCATAGTACAGCATGTTGAGTCCGTTTATAGTATTTCCTGCTCAAAAAACTGTCCAAAAAGTCAATATTTTGAGCGTTTTAAGCCAAAGTACAGTTTTGCAAAAAAAAGTCATACTATAGCCCAGGGAAAATTGTCAAAAAAGTCATGTCTCTGAATGTTGAAATGAATCATACTACAGCATGTTGAGGCCATTTATAGTATAACTCAGTGAAAAAACTGCCCAAAAAGTCAATATTTTGAACATTTTAAGCCAAAGTACAGTTTTGCAAAAAAAAGGCATACTATAGCCCAGGGAAAATTGTCAAAAAAGTCATGTCTCTGAATGTTGAAATGAATCATAGTACAGCATGTTGAGTCTGTTTATAGTATTTCCTGCTGAAAAAACTGTCCAAAAAGTCCATATTTTGAGCATTTTAAGCCAAAGTACAGTTTTGCAAAAAAAAGTTATACTATAGCCCAGGGAAAATTGTCAAAAAGTCATGTCTCTGAATGTTGAAATGAATCATAGTACAGCATGTTGAGGCCATTTATAGTATAGCCCAGTGAAAAAACTGCCCAAAAAGTCATTATTTTGAGCATTTTAAGCCAAAGTAAAGTTTTGCAAAAAAAAAAGTCATACTATAGCCCAGGGAAAATGATCAAAAAAGTCATGGCTCCAAATGTTAAAATGAATCATAGTACAGCATGTTGAGTCCGTTTATAGTATTTCCTGCTGAAAAAACTGTCCAAAAAGTCAGTATTTTTGAGCATTTTAAGCCAAAGTACAGTTTTGCAAAAAAAAGTCATACTATAGCCCAGGGAAAATGGTCAAAAAAGTAATGTCTCTGAATGTTGAAATGAATCATAGTACAGCATGTTGAGTCCGTTTATAGTATTTCCTGCTGAAAAAACTGTCCAAAAAGTCCATATTTTGAACGTTTTAAGCCAAAGTACAGTTTTGCAAAAAAAAAGTCATACTATAGCCCAGGGAAAATTGTCAAAAAAGTCATGTCTCTGAATGTTGAAATGAATCATAGTACAGCATGTTGAGGCCATTTATAGTATACCCCAGTGAAAAAACTGTCCAAAAAGTCAGTATTTTGAGCATTTTAAGCCAAAGTATAGTTTTGCAAAAAAAAAAGTCATACTATAGCCCAGGGAAAATTGTCAAAAAAGTCATGTCTCTGAATGTTGAAATGAATCATAGTACAGCATGTTGAGGCCATTTATATTATAGCCCAGTGAAAAAACTGTCCAAAAAGTCAGTATTTTGAGCGTTTTAAGCCAAAGTACAGTTTTGCAAAAAAAAGTCATACTATAGCCCAGGGAAAATTGTCAAAAAAGTCATGTCTCTGAATGTTGAAATGAATCATAGTACAGCATGTTGAGGCCATTTATAGTATAGCCCAGTGAAAAACTGCCCAAAAGTCAGTATTTAGCATTTTAAACCAAAGTAAAGTTTTGCAAAAAAAAAAGTCATACTATAGCCCAGGGAAAATGATCAAAAAAGTCATGGCTCCAAATGTTAAAATGAATCATAGTACAGCATGTTGAGTCCGTTTATAGTATTTCCTGCTGAAAAAACTGTCCAAAAAGTCAATATTTTGAGCATTTTAAGCCAAAGTACAGTTTTGCAAAAAAAGTCATACTATAGCCCAGGGAAAATTGTCAAAAAAGTCATGACTCTGAAGGTTGAAATGAATCATAGTACAGCATGCTGAGTCCGTTTATAGTATAGCCCAGTGAAAAAACTGTCCAAAAAGTCAGTATTTTGAGCGTTTTAAATAAAGTACAGTTTTGCAAAAACAGTCATACTATAGCCCAGGGAAAATTGTCAAAAAAGTCATGTCTCTGAATGTTGAAATGAATCATAGTACAGCATGTTGAGTCCGTTTATAGTATTTCCTGCTGAAAAAACTGTCCAAAAAGTCCATATTTTGAGCGTTTTAAGCCAAAGTACAGTTTTGCAAAAAAAAGTCATACTATAGCCCAGGGAAAATGATCAAAAAAGTCATGGCTCCAAATGTTAAAATAAATCATAGTACAGCATGTTGAGGCCATTTGTGGTATAGCCCAGTGAAAAAACTGTCCAAAAAGTCAGTATTTTTAGCATTTTAAGCCAAAGTACAGTTTTGCAAAAAAAGTCATACTATAGCCCAGGGAAAATGGTCAAAAAAGTCATGTCTCTGAATGTTGAAATGAATCATACTACAGCATGTTGAGGCCATTTACAGTATACCCCAGTGAAAAAACTGTCCAAAAAGTCAGTATTTTGAGCATTTTAAGCCAAAGTACAGTTTTGCAAAAAAAGTCATACTATAGCCCAGGGAAAATGGTCAAAAAAGTCATGGCTCCAAATGTTAAAATGAATCATAGTACAGCATGTTGAGTCCGTTTATAGTATTTCCTGCTGAAAAAACTGTCCAAAAAGTCAATATTTTGAGCATTTTAAGCCAAAGTACAGTTTTGCAAAAAAAAGTCATACTATAGCCCAGGGAAAATGGTCAAAAAGTCATGTCTCTGAATGTTGAAATGAATCATAGTACAGCATGTTGAGTCTGTTTATAGTATTTCCTGCTGAAAAACTGTCCAAAAAGTCCATATTTTGAGCGTTATAAGCCAAAGTACAGTTTTGCAAAAAAAAGTCATACTATAGCCCAGGGAAAATGGTCAAAAAAGTCATGTCTCTGAATGTTGAAATGAATCATAGTACAGCATGTTGAGTCCGTTTATAGTATTTCCTGCTGAAAAAACTGTCCAAAAAGTCAGTATTTTTGAGCATTTTAAGCCAAAGTACAGTTTTGCAAAAAAAAGTCATACTATAGCCCAGGGAAAATGGTCAAAAAAGTAATGTCTCTGAATGTTGAAATGAATCATAGTACAGCATGTTGAGTCTGTTTATAGTATTTCCTGCTGAAAAAACTGTCCAAAAAGTCCATATTTTGAGCGTTTTAAGCCAAAGTACAGTTTTGCAAAAAAAGTCATACTATAGCCCAGGGAAAATGGTCAAGAAAGTCATGTCTCTGAAAGTTGAAATGAATCATAGTAAAGCATGTTGAGGCCATTTATAGTATACCCAGTGAAAAACTGTCCAAAAAGTCAGTATTTTGAGCATTTTAAGCCAAAGTATAGTTTTGCAAAAAAAGTCATACTATAGCCCAGGAAAAATTGTCAAAAAAGTCATGTCTCTGAATGTTGAAATGAATCATAGTACAGCATGTTGAGGCCATTTATATTATAGCCCAGTGAAAAAACTGTCCAAAAAGTCAGTATTTTGAGCGTTTTAAGCCAAAGTACAGTTTTGCAAAAAAAAGTCATACTATAGCCCAGGGAAAATTGTCAAAAAAGTCATGTCTCTGAATGTTGAAATGAATCATAGTACAGCATGTTGAGGCCATTTATAGTATAGCCCAGTGAAAAAACTGCCCAAAAAGTCAGTATTTTGAGCATTTTAAGCCAAAGTAAAGTTTTGCAAAAAAAAAAGTCATACTATAGCCCAGGGAAAATGATCAAAAAAGTCATGGCTCCAAATGTTAAAATGAATCATAGTACAGCATGTTGAGTCCGTTTATAGTATTTCCTGCTGAAAAAACTGTCCAAAAAGTCAATATTTTGAGCATTTTAAGCCAAAGTACAGTTTTGCAAAAAAAAAAGTCATACTATAGCCCAGGGAAAATTGTCAAAAAAGTCATGACTCTGAATGTTGAAATGAATCATAGTACAGCATGTTGAGTCCGTTTATAGTATAGCCCAGTGAAAAAACTGTCCAAAAAGTCAGTATTTTGAGCGTTTTAAGCCAAAGTACAGTTTTGCAAAAAAAAGTCATACTATAGCCCAGGGAAAATTGTCAAAAAGTCATGTCTCTGAATGTTGAAATGAATCATAGTACAGCATGTTGAGTCCGTTTATAGTATTTCCTGCTGAAAAAACTGTCCAAAAAGTCCATATTTTGAGCGTTTTAAGCCAAAGTACAGTTTTGCAAAAAAAAGTCATACTATAGCCCAGGGAAAATGATCAAAAAAGTCATGGCTCCAAATGTTAAAATAAATCATAGTACAGCATGTTGAGGCCATTTGTGGTATAGCCCAGTGAAAAAACTGTCCAAAAAGTCAGTATTTTTAGCATTTTAAGCCAAAGTACAGTTTTGCAAAAAAAGTCATACTATAGCCCAGGGAAAATGGTCAAAAAAGTCATGTCTCTGAATGTTGAAATGAATCATACTACAGCATGTTGAGGCCATTTACAGTATTTCCTGCTGAAAAAACTGTCCAAAAAGTCAATATTTTGAGCATTTTAAGCCAAAGTACAGTTTTGCAAAAAAAAAAGTCATACTATAGCCCAGGGAAAATTGTCAAAAAAGTCATGACTCTGAATGTTGAAATGAATCATAGTACAGCATGTTGAGTCCGTTTATAGTATAGCCCAGTGAAAAACTGTCCAAAAGTCAGTATTTTGAGCGTTTTAAGCCAAAGTACAGTTTTGCAAAAAAAGTCATACTATAGCCCAGGGAAAATTGTCAAAAAAGTCATGTCTCTGAATGTTGAAATGAATCATAGTACAGCATGTTGAGTCCGTTTATAGTATTTCCTGCTGAAAAAACTGTCCAAAAAGTCCATATTTTGAGCGTTTTAAGCCAAAGTACAGTTTTGCAAAAAAAGTCATACTATAGCCCAGGGAAAATGGTCAAAAAAGTCATGGCTCTGAATGTTAAAATAAATCATAGTACAGCATGTTGAGGCCATTTGTGGTATAGCCCAGTGAAAAAACTGTCCAAAAGTCAGTATTTTTAGCATTTTAAGCCAAAGTACAGTTTTGCAAAAAAAGTCATACTATAGCCCAGGGAAAATGGTCAAAAAAGTCATGTCACTGAATGTTGAAATGAATCATACTACAGCATGTTGAGGCCATTTACAGTATACCCCAGTGAAAAAACTGTCCAAAAAGTCAGTATTTTGAGCATTTTAAGCCAAAGTACAGTTTTGCAAAAAAAAGTCATACTATAGCCCAGGGAAAATGGTCAAAAAAGTCATGTCTCTGAATGTTGAAATGAATCATAGTACAGCATGTTGAGTCTGTTTATAGTATTTCCTGCTGAAAAACTGTCCAAAAGTCCATATTTTGAGCGTTTTAAGCCAAAGTACAGTTTTGCAAAAAAGTCATACTATAGCCCAGGGAAAATGGTCAAAAAGTCATGTCTCTGAATGTTGAAATGAATCATAGTACAGCATGTTGAGGCCATTTATAGTATTTCCTGCTGAAAAAACTGTCCAAAAAGTCCATATTTTGAGCGTTTTAAGCCAAAGTACAGTTTTGCAAAAAAAAGTCATACTATAGCCCAGGGAAAATTGTCAAAAAAGTCATGTCTCTGAATGTTGAAATGAATCATAGTACAGCATGTTGAGGCCATTTATACTATAGCCCAGTGAACAAACTGTCCAAAAAGTCAGTATTTTGAGCATTTTAAGCCAAAGTACAGTTTTGCAAAAAAAAAAGTCATACTATAGCCCAGGGAAAATTGTCAAAAAAGTCATGGCTCCAAATGTTAAAATGAATCATAGTACAGCATGTTGAGTCCGTTTATAGTATTTCCTGCTGAAAAAACTGTCCAAAAAGTCCATATTTTGAGCATTTTAAGCCAAAGTACAGTTTTGCAAAAAAAAGTCATACTATAGCCCAGGGAAAATTGTCAAAAAAGTCATGACTCTGAATGTTGAAATAAATCATAGTACAGCATGTTGAGGCCATTTGTGGTATAGCCCAGTGAAAAAACTGTCCAAAAAGTCAATATTTTGAGTGTTTTAAACCAAAGTACAGTTTTGCAAAAAAAAAAGTCATACTATAGCCCAGGGAAAATTGTCAAAAAAGTCATGTCTCTGAATGTTGAAATGAATCATAGTACAGCATGTTGAGGCCATTTATAGTATAGCCCAGTGAAAAAACTGTCCAAAAAGTCAATATTTTGAGTGTTTTAAACCAAAGTACAGTTTTGCAAAAAAAAAGTCATACTATAGGCCAGGGAAAATTGTCAAAAAAGTCATGTCAAAAAAAATTGCTGTAAATGACATTATTAATATCACAATCAATGTCTAAACTTTATGAATCTACAGCCAAACTACATTTTATGCGATAAATAAAATAAAATATTGGCTGATATAGCCTTCTGTCATCTTTCCAGAATCTAGATAGGCTGCGTCATGCTATGTTCAAAACTTTCCTGTTTTACCACTCTGCCACTTTCCTGACTTTCCTCTTCCAGTGCCTTACTTTCTACTTTCTGACCCTTTCATATTCCTATTTTCACTTCTCTCCCCCTCTACCTCCATCTTCTACCTTCACTCAACTTCTTGTCTCTAAACTTAACTTGTTGTAACTTGACTAACCTTCCTGTCTCTGATCCTGTTTTTCACCTCAGCTTCCTGTGTCTTGACTGTCCCTCCTGTCTCTTAACCCAACTTTGTGGATTCAACATTCCCTTTAGCTCAATGCTTGCTATGGGTTTAGCTCAGTCTTCAAAATTCACCTGTCCCAGATTAGACTTGAGGCACACTAACCACCTGATTTACCCACTGAGCTAAACCTCCTGACACTTGACATTTTTTACGTTCCCTTTAGCTCAGTATTGGCAGTGACATTTGTCGAAAACTCGACTGATATATGAGTCAGGCCGATAATCCACTAAGTTCTTGGCAGGGAAAATTCGGCATTCAGTATATGAAAATTCTGGAGATGAGACAGTTTTGTGTTTTTTAACTGTTAACTCATTGAGTGCCATTGATGTGCATATATACGTCAAAGTGTGTTTTCGGCGGCTGGCACAAGGGGGCGCTCTCACGCTCCCTGTGTGGGCTGTTTTGTGGGTTTTCTCTCTCTGAACTGGGGTCATGATCTGTTACATTGTGCTGTACTTTGCATATTTATTTTACAATAAAATAACATTTGTAATACAATTTTCAGATGTCTTTTGTGTCATTAAAGGCAAAATTATAACATTCAAATCACTGTTTTGCTTGACAGACTCTCTTTCACAAAAATGCATTTTTCTCAGCTTTCTAGAAAAAAAGTGGTCTTTTTGATGAAACCAGCCTCTATTCAACTTCAGATAAATCAAGAATGGAGCAAGGTACAAACAAAAGTTTTTTTCTATGACAAAAAAGAAAGTTTCTTCTTTCATTTGAGCTATTCAGTGTTTTCAGAGTCTTTGTACAGAATATTAAAGTCACCTGTCCCAGACAAGACTTGAACCTGCAATCTCAGACATACTAACCACCTGATTTACCTACTGAGCTAAACCTCCTGACATTGTGCATGGTTCGACGTCCCCTTTAGCTCAGAATTAGCAGTGACGCCTGTCGAAAACTCAAAAAGGGAAAAATTAGTATTCAGTATGTGAAAATTTAGGTACCTCATCGATGACTTATATCAGCAGAGCAGACAGATCTATCAGCCCATATTTTATTTATGCCATAAAAGTCAAATGTCACCTGTCTCAGATAAAACTTGAACCAGCAACCTCAAGAACACTAACCACCTGATTTACACACTACGCCAGTCCTTCTAACATTTTGCAAGTTTTGGATGTTCACTTTAGCTCAGTATTGGCAGTGACGTCTGTTGAAAACTCGACTGATATTTAATTTCTATTTTCTGTTTCAGTTCTGATTTGAAATTTCAAATTTTGTAACTTTTTTTCTTTTTTCAAAATAATCCTTACACTTACTTATAACAATAAATCCACATTTGTAGGTGACTGGTACTTTTCACACTGTATACTTCAAAAAATCATACTACATCACCAGGACGTGCTCAAGAGCTGAAACTTTTTAAGCTTATTCACTCAATTATGCTGAACGTTCTCCTCACTGCAACCTATGGTGATTCAGACATCCCTCACTCTATATTTATAGAAATATGCTAAATCAATTACCATCCATATCTCCACAAGGCTTCATTCAAATGTTACCAAAATTCACACAGATGGAAAGAACTACATTTTTTGAACAACTTTCATTAAAGTATTGGACAGTACACAAGAAACCAGCAGATTAATGTGTGATTTTTTTCAGGATTGTATTGAACAGTTAAATTGTTGTCAGCATTTTAAGTTTTGTGTCCTCCCTCTCTCTCCCTTCTGCTTCTGAGGCTTGTTCCCAGCTTTGGAGCCCTTGGGTAGGGTTGAAGAGGTCGTAGGGAAACTACTTGCACCTGGATAGAGCTCCTGTTTCTGCCCATTTGTTGTGATCTAATGCGGTTTAAAAGTTGACATGCCACATCCTGTGCTACTTGATTAAATTCAAAGCTAAAATTCCCAATCTCCAGTGACAAATCTCAAATATCATATATATTTATTTCAAGTTTAAAAAAATTCATAATTCATCCTGCATATTCTACTATGCATTTATCAGCTGATTTATTTGATGGTTTAGTGGTAAGGTGGTTGACTTCAGAGGTAAAGAGTTAAATTTCTGCTTGTGGCACCCTGCAGATGGTTTGAATGATTATATATTCCAAGATAACTTCTTACATAATAGCACCATATATGTAGCCTCTAAATAAATAGACATGGATGATAACAGATCTTGAACAAAATAAAAATTAAATAAAATTGTAGCCATGGGATGCATGTGATGTTTGTGAAAGCAGATTTATATATGTCAAAAGAGTATCAGCATATAGTGGTGACTGTCATCAATTATTTCAAAGAACATCAACAGTTTGGCATCTTGTCAAATAACAAAGTAAGAAGCACTCAAATGCTTGCAATCTGTTTGGACCCCTTTAAATGAAGCTTGTGGCTTCATTTTAAGTTATGGTTTCATTTAAAGTAATAAAGACAATAAAGCAGGGTATGCTTTGGGGCATGGCTATCTTTGCTTTTCTCCTGACACACTCATCTTTTCTAAATCAGTTCAGTCATTGTCCAGGTGATACATTCGT
The DNA here is from genome assembly GCF_026936395.1 of Plectropomus leopardus. Taxonomy (NCBI): domain Eukaryota; kingdom Metazoa; phylum Chordata; class Actinopteri; order Perciformes; family Serranidae; genus Plectropomus; species Plectropomus leopardus. The sequence continues at coordinate 14,602,763 of NC_142192.1, read as the reverse complement.
CCATACAGACAGGCAGTGACCAGCCCACCAGTCATGTTTGAGTGTTTCATTGTCACTCTACCTTCTGCAGCTGATTCCAGATGCTCTGGCTGCTCCAGGACCAGTTTGCTGGCCAAAATTGATGGGTACACATATTTGGTGCCAAACCTCCCCTCCAACAGGAAGTCAATTTTAGATTCAGCCTCTTTCACTTCCTGTCCACAGGAACTGACTTCCAACCCTGCACAGCGGACTAGTGCACACACCTGCAAAGGAGATATGATAAATGTGACAAGTCTCACAACGCAGTTTTAAAATATCCACAAATCTTCTCTTCCATACCTGCAGCGCGTAGCGTCCATTCACAATGTGTGTTCCAGCAAATGCTCCCAATGCGTAGAGCTCTTTGCTGCCACCATGTGGTAAGCATTGGTACTGCAGGTGACAGCAAAAGGTGCCGTCACACACGTTCACTTCACCCTCTGTCTCCTTTAGGAGGACAAATGTAAACGGGTCGTACATCATGGATGAGGTGAAGGTGGCAGAGGAGGGAGGAACTGATGGAGCAGTTTCAGGAGAAGATGAATCAAAGCAGCTCTCTTGGTGACAGTATCCAGAGTCCGTAGCTGTCAATGATGCAGACTCACTCCTGACTACCTCTGTGGCCACACTCGGCACCAACCACAGTGGGTCTAAGACTGGCACCCTGGCAACCAGCAGCCTGCCCTCCTCTGGGTCACCTTTCTGTGCATGGTGACAAGTGGCAGAAAAAGGGGTGTAGATACCACTCCCTGTCATGATCAGGCGGTCATTACGGATGTTGGCTGCAAGCAAGGTGACATTAGCACCCAAGCTGAACGCACGCTGGAACTGGATCGTGTCCAACAGGGGGAGTTGATTCATCCAGGCTGTGGGGTAGATCAGCTGACGCACACCCTAGATGGAGAGGGCAACATGGGTACAGAGTTTGAATTGGGGTCAACAGATTATCGGCTTGGCCGATTATCAGAGCTGATATTTGGCATTTTGCCAATTATCTGTATCACAACCAACACAAGGGAAGACAGTCTGCAATACATGCAAAGAAAGTGTCAGCATAGGAGGAACTTCTACTTTGTAAAACCTTTGGTAACTATTTTTATTTGTTCATTTTTTTACTTAAAATTTCAATGAACTTTAGAAGGAAAAAAAGTTGCTGGGAACTTGCTGTATATGATGTAGAAAGTTTCAGTTTTTTCACCTGAAAAAAACTTTTTTTGAATTTTTGTTTCAGTTTCAGGAGTTTTTAAACATTTGCTAAAGACATTTAAATAAAGTTTTATGTTGGACTTTGTTACATTTCAAATACCAAATTCAGCCAGAAATATTTACATTTTTTTATTGTAAATGCATAGCAGTTCCAAAGATCAGTTATCTGTCTTATTAAATACTAATACTTTGTATCGGCCCTAAAAAAACAATATCCGTCGACCTCTAGTCTGTATAGGTGTGGTTTTTTTACCTTCTCCACCAGGGTAACTGTGGGCTCGCGGAACAGGATGTCAAAGCAGATTAGGAGCCCAAACCTTCCAGCAAAAGGTGTATCAAATATTACGATCTCAGGTTTCGGCGGCATATCGAAGGCCTCCTCAAAGTAAAGGTTGTATTTATGGTAGCGCGCCACCAGCATGCCATCTGACCTGTGTGAAAGAGGATTCTGTAAAACAGTTCACTTGAAATTGACATGTTGGAGCACATCCTGAACATCTGCTACACTCCTTCTATTTTAAAGTCCACACTGCACCTGAAAACCACGTTGGTGTTGAACTGCCAGCGTCCATCAGGGGGACAGGATGAGGAGGGGTCACTCTTCAGGGGGCAGGGCTGCAGGTCAGCCATGTTGGCCACCACATAAAGGTTGTAACGACGGGCCATGCAGCTCAGTCGCTGGAGAACCTTTGAAATTCACAGGCTGGTGTTACATTAGTGAAGACTTTGTTCAGTCTAGTGGTGTCTCCATGTCTTACTGTGTCAGAGTGCCTGTTCAATAACAACATCAAGTCTAACAGCGTGATTGCGCACCTCAGTGTTGTTGTATTTGCTCGGCTCTGTGCAGGGGTTCCAGCTCTCGTGCTGGGGATCAGGAATGGTTTCTAGGTAGCCAGAGATAGATGAACGGCTGAAGTTGAAACCCTGAATACCGTCTTCTGGAAACACCAGGATCTGGGCACCCTGACCAAGGGCGGAGTATAGAGATGAGACAAGCTTCATTACTTCACTGTAATCATGAACTGTGTGACATTAAAAGTGTTTCTGTGAGTGAGAACACAAACAAATAAAGTCACTCCTGATTACTTGGGAACACTGTCTTGTTTGCCATAATATATGCCTGCCTTAGTAACTACCCTGTCATTACTAGTTTAAAGGTCCAGTGTATGGGATTTAGTGGGATCTCACTGTAAAGGTTGTATATTGCAACCAACTGTAACTTTTCTCTGTTCCAAGTATGAAAACTATGGTGGCCTATGCTAGAGCCACTGTCTTGTTTGTCTGTTCTGGGCTACTGTAGAACAATAAAGGGGACTCAGTGGAAGAGGGGCCGCTCTGTATGTACATATAACTGACTCATTCTAAGGTAACCAAAATGCAACACTTCTGATTTTCAGGTGATTATAAACCAATGAAAACATAGTTATGAAAATAATATACAATTTATACAAATATATCCTCCCTAAATCCTGCATACTGGTATTATTTTTAGTGGTTTCTGGTCATGAGCCAAGATCAGGTAACTGTTAAATATTCTACAATGAATAGCAAGTGACAACAGCAGTGACATCTGAGACTTCATGTAAAAGGTCCAAGGACCACTAGAGTGAAGAGTTAAAAATTAACAATAGTAGATGTGTATGTGTCTGCATGTGTCCGCATGTGTGTGCGTGTGTGCGTGTGTGTGTGTGTGTGTGTGTGTGTGTGTGTGTAGATCCTGTAGACAGACAGATATATAGACAGAAATTAGGATATGGATACCAAATAAACATAAGTGTTATTTAGGGACTTTTCATTATTTATGAGAGGAATGGTGGATGCAAAAGGTGAGAGGCATGTTTAATAACTTTTTAAGCTCTGGGGAGGGATTTGAGTATTTTACCCTCTAAACTTTACACCCTATAAAATTACAAACTAAAGACTAAAGACTAAAACAATTCCTGAAAAGTGTTTTCTGAAATGTTGAAAACAATTTCTGAAGTATTACAGATTTTTCTGAAATATTGTAGTGTTTTCTGAAATGTTATGTTATGTAAATTGTCCTTAGGGCCACCGTACCAGCCGGCCCTCTTACTGATAAAGAACAGTCCCTTTTGAAGTCAGAGTGAGGAAAAGCAACACTGTTATTTTGGTTGAAAACGTCACATTTCTTCTTCCCTGACCAGAGCATACCTGCTGAGCAGCCCGGGCAGCCTGCTCCTCGTAGATATCCAGGTTTTTCTGCATATGCTGCAGGGCAGCGAGGCGGGACAGGGGGACACGAGGCTCCGGGTTCAGGATTAAGTTGTGCTCATATACAGCAGCAACATACGATGAGTCCACGATGGGCTCTGCTTGACCAACTGCCCACATTAAAGAGAAACTGACAAAAACTAAAACGGACAAAGACATTGTGTCTTCCCCTTGTGAAGTTATCCAGATGGACTAGTTCACTGCAACACCTATAAGGTCAGAAGTCCTACTGAGTCAGCAAGTCCCATTGCGAAATAGCGTGTTTATTGTATAAATGTGGATCTACGCGATTGTAGTTTTGCAGCTTGCCCATGTCTTACATTTTAAAACACTGATCTACTTGCATTGAACGGCTCACAGCAAACAGCTGCATCCTTATACCCGCCCGGCAGCGAGACGTAAACAAAACTTTTATTTTGAAAATACACGAAAGGAAACATTTAGGGATATGAACCGGAACCAGTTCAAGAACCGACCTTTTAGCAACCAGCATGAGAAGGTCCCGAGACAAACTTTGGTAGAAACATTTTTTTTTTCATTTGGACGAATTGTTAAAACATATGAGGACGATTTCGAGATTCGGACTCTTGTTTGTTTGACGTCTCCATCATAGGTTTTGAACCAGGAAGTGTACTAGCATTAGCATTAGCACACACTCTGCAGCACAATGTCAACAGGACCAGAAGCACCAACAGGAGGAGCAGACCTCCCCGTGTCAAAACCCAGCCAGATGTTTAACAGCTGCTGGAGCTGTCGGCTCATCTCTGGCGGGGGTTTGATCCTGTCCGCAGCTTATGTGTTCAATGCAGCCCGGAGAGTGATGCGACAAGGCGGAACTACCTCCATGGGCACGGTGGCACAGATTACATTTGCTGCATGTAAGATGTGCAACACTCTCTACACTTCAGTGTTAAATTTCAGGAAACCTAATTTGCATTGCTTGACGACCGATTCTCTGCTTGCACCTTCCTCTGTGGAGAAAGCACGTTAGACGTTTCAACCCTTTGAGACCTTAGCAAATGGGCTTGATTTCTTTGAAAAACGTGAAAAGAAGCCAATTAGCAGATTAAGAAAAAAATTAATAAATTAGGCCTACAAGAAAATTAATTGAAAAATTGGAAGAAAAAAAAAAACCAAAAGGGGGAAATAACCTGGAAGAAAACATGCTAAAATGGAATAATAATAAATAGAAATAATACGAAGACGTGTTTTCAATTAAACCATTTGCAATGTATAAATGAATAATTTTAAATGAACAAATTTTTAAAAATGTATTTTCTCCTTAGATTTTGATAATTGCTTAATGACAGCATAATTTTAAGTATATAAATTAATCATTTTAAATGAACATTTTTTAAAGAAAAAGTATTTCCCCTTAGTTTTTTTTATAATTGTCTAATTCCCAATAATCTCTTTTTTTCTCTCTCTTTAGCTAATTTAAGGTCAATTTTTTTGTCACATTTCACTATTATTTCCTACAATTTGCAGGACATTTCTTACCAAATTTCTTATTGCCTTTTCCCACACTCCCACTCCCACTCCACACTCTGAATACAGCATGAGGAAACTGATGTTGATCAAGGTTTCAAAAGGTTAAGTAAAGTCTCATGGCTGTCAAAAAACCCACTTTCAGTTTGTGAAAAGACTAAAAAGGGAAATTTCTTACATCTAGACCACACTGGACCAGGTGCACATAGAAACCACTATGCTTAGGCCTGCCAAATCTGGACTAGATTATTCCAGAGAAGCTTAAGGTTGATAACAAGACAGTTTCAGATCTGTGAAACCTTTATTCTATTTGTGAAAATGCAAAAAAGGGACATTTCACCTCTCTGGGATAATCTAAACACAGTGAAATACCCCTTTTTTTTGCATTTTTACAAATAGAATAATGGTATCACAAATCTGAAACTGTGTTTTTATCAATACTCTGGGGTAGTCTAGTCCATATTTGACCTGTATAAGTATAGTATTGTTTGATTTGGACCTGGTGTAATATAGTTTACGTGTGAAAAATGTTGTGAAGTCTCCCTTATTGCATTTTCACAAATAGAATAAAGGTTTTACAAATTCAAAAGTAGGTTTCAGACAGCCATAAGGCTTTACTTAAAATGTCTAACATGCTTTTACCACAGTAGGAGTTGGAGGCTATGATTTGGAGACTAACTTCAGTATTGTCCATCTCACTTTCAGGGGTAACATTACTTGTTATTGTCGTGTGAAGTAAGACGTCTATGCTTGTGCATTATATTTTAGGTTTGGCTTCTTGGGGGATTACCATGATCACTGACCCGGTCGGAAAAATGCAGAGGAAGACGTGACGACTGCTTAAGAACTCCTAACAGCATGTATAAATGTTTAAAATGGCTCAAACATGGACTGCAAGCTGTTGAAGATGTTCAATGACACCAAGTTAAAGAGACTGCACCTAAGTCAAAGATATGTTGTGCTTGCAGTGTCACAGTAATTAACTTGCCAAATATATGTAATGGTAATCAGTTACAGTTACTGGGAATAAAAATGTAATGCTGTCTTTTGGCATATTTTTGGACAACAAAGGTCAGCAAAGCCATCGAGAGAAATTTGAGCGCAATATTTAGGTACTATGTTTTTAGTTCTACTTTGCTTTATTGCCCTATTAAAAACATTTGTTAGAAAAATTATCAGATGTATTAAGTTACACTTCTTTGATGAAGTATTTAAAGTAGTTACATTACTTAATATTTTTACAGCCTAACTAGTCTTCCCAACACTGTGTGTTAGTTTGCACAATAATTGGAGTACTTAAAGAGATAGTTCAGATTTTTTGATGTGCGGTCGTATGAGGTGCTCAGTGTACTACCTACAGTACAAGTTAGTCACCTGGCCTCCAGTTTGGTGAATCAGGCTGGAGTCTGACTCAAAAGATAAGCCATGTACTGCTGTGGTTGGGCATCAACAATAAAATGTCTTCTAGCCACCTAAAAAATGTCCTACCTAAAAACAAAAAATTAAAAAAATCAATGTCCAAGTATTTTCACTGCTTTACCTTTCTGCCAGCTCTCAGACAGCTTCAGTTCCCCATCTATGTTCTCATCAAAGCCACCAGACTCCTTTGAGAAAAACAGTAATTTTAGCTCGCTGACTATGGAAACGGCTGGTCCACTGCTGCCACGATCTCTTAGTTTGTGTTATTGGGTGATTTTGGTGAATCCATAATAACCCTTAACCTCTAAAACCTAAGAAAATTGGTCTGATTTCTTTCAAAAACACAAGAAAAATATATAGAGCAACCTGGCAAGAAATTTCCAGCAAACTGCAAAAAAACTAGGAAAGAGTGACAAGGAAATGAATAATACTTTAGAAAAATGTCCAGAAAACCATAATGATACATTTAAAATTGTTTTAGTATATATATAGTTTTTGTTTGTCATTTTCTTTTTGTGTGTTTTTTACTTTTTCTTTTCTTTTTTATGGTAATTTTCTTATAAATTATTACTTGTTTTTTTCTGGTTTTTGGGCCATTTCTTGTTAAGTTGTTCGTTGCCTTCCCACGTTTTTGAAAGAAATTAAGTCAATTTGCTCAGATTTCAAAGGGTTAAAAAAAAAAAAGTGAAGTTTGGGGGGTTGAGGAGTTTGGCGGGGTCAAACTGGTTAGGATTAAGGTTAACAATTCTATCTATCCTATTTCTAGACATATTTTTTGCTTTATTACCCAAGTTAAAATATTTGTTAGAAAAGTAATCAAACGCGAGTTTATTTGATGACATAATTAAAATAGTTACATTCAGGGTTACTGCAGATTTTAGTCTTGAAAGTCTTGAAAAAGGCATTGAATTCATTAATCAAAAAGTAAGTCTTTAATTGGTATTAAAATACCTCAAACTTTCAAAAGTCTTAAAAATCCTTAGACATGGGAATTAGAATTTTATTAATCATTTTTTGTGCCGTTGCTTTGTAAAATCTCAAAATAAATGGTAACATCTATTTTTTTTTACTAAATCCCTCTTAATAAACTTGTCGTGATGGAAATTATGGCAGTGGACTCACACTTGCAGAGTGAGAACAAACCAAAATCGCCAAGACAACTCACCGTCAAATGCTTTTTTTCCCCAGTTTTTCCCAGTTCTAACCAAATCTAAATTTTTCACTGGACCAGATTATGTGACAATAATCATTTGGGCAAAATTGTCCTTAAATTTAAGTAAAAAATGCTGGTTCAAGTTTTTTTTCACTTTAAATTTGGTTACTGTAAAGTTGGTTTTAAATTTCAACCCGGTGGGCATTAAAAAAGCATACAAAAGCATTGAATCTGACTTGCCTTAAGCTTTAGGAACCCTGTACATTACTTATTACATTTTAATAAGGTAACAAGTAATCTTAACCTATTACATTTCAAAAGTAGCCTTCGCAAAACTCTGATTAACAGAGTACCCACACAGAAGGTGCAAATCTTAACAAATCATAAACGCACTGATGACAGCATAAAGACTGTGGTTCAGTTAGTCTGAGTTAACTTTTATTAGTGTTATACTGATCTGAGCACAACTGCTCACAAGGAAGAGTTTGATAAGCATGATGCAAAAAAACACCCTAAAGTCATTTTCAGTCGCGTAAAATGATCATGACATTCTGATTGATTTTTTTAGGTTAAAGAAAAATATGAAAATAGAGTTGACAGTACATTTAGGCACACTATTAACACATACTGTACACAGATATGCACAATTTTCATTATCATAGATTCATAAATACTGGGGTTAAAAAAAAGACAAGCCTTCCTGTATGGAGAGATGTGCATAAAGTTAGAAGTGACACCTCCTCCACCGTGGGAACAAACAAAATATTCACCTCCAGTGAGCGAGGCTCCAGTTCAAGTCCTCCTGTTCAGCCAATCAGAGTCCACCAGGGCTGCTCAGTGCAAGCAAATCAAAGCAGACGAGGGAGTTTCATCCAATGACTGCAGCAAGATGGGCTCCGTCCAGCCAATGGGAGAGGCCCTCCCACAGTTGCTACGGTAAGTGCTCATTAGCAGTGATTCCATTGGTCACAACATGACTCTCCTGTGAGCCTATTGGACAGGAGGTGAGGGGGGTGGTGTCCCTCCAGCTGTCAGTTAATAACAACAAAGATCTGTTCACACTCAACATAACAGGCTTGAATGCATAAAACGCCACTTATGACTTAAAAAGAAGCAGTTAACGGAGGCCGCCTCTGAACTAGCTACAGCCCAATGAGCTATTCATCGGGCTGCGACACTGACAACCCCCTAAAACTGCCCGGTCGATACCCAAAACACATAGTCTGTATGAGTGTGTGAGGTGTAAAATACCCCACACACACCAAAAACAAAACAAAAAAACTCAGACTTATAAAACAAGTCTGTAAAATAAACATTGTACTTTTACAACAACGGAATGTCGAGTTGTTGGGATAAGAAGACATTTCTGGGGAAGCTTCTCTACTATTAAAACAATATGAATTATTTTCAGTATACAATGATTCAAAATGCACATGCATTAAAGAAAAATATTGCACAAAATTAAAGACATTTTCTCTGAATAAAAGTGATTAGGGATATATCTCCATATCTCTATCTTGATTTCCTTGTAACGTTCAGTCGAGTGAAGAAGAGCTACCTCTTAGCGTGCGTCTTGGTCAGTATATACTGTATATTGTTTTAAGGCTGGTTCACTAGCTCACACTGGCACAGTTTCTGACTGAAGAGGGTTGCATCTTCGTGCTAAACACACACACACACACACACATACATACACACACACACACACATTCACACAAAATTCTACACGAGCCAAATACACTAGACCAGAAAGTACATTCTTTGATAGTGCGCTTGGTCAGCCGGAGCTGTGAACACACTTCAGTGTGTCCTCACAGCCTCACCTTTTAGGGTCGGTAAAGGTCAACTCTGCGTTCTCTTTCCTCACATGATTAAGGACATGAAGCAGAATAATGTTCAGAGTATCCCAACATCAAACCAGTGAACACACACGTATGGAACAGCATGAGCTTTGGTCGTCACAGGTTCGGACAGTAGCATTAAAGGGGATGTGGATCTTTGAGGATCACGGGTGATGATATAACACTTTGGAAAGGAAAAAAAAGTGTCTCAAGAGAGGCATTGAGGCTCGAAAAAAATGCGGACAATAAAAATCTAAATCATCTCTTTCGACCCATATTTGTTCAGTCACATTTTAAAAACAGCGCCTTTTTGACCCAGTGCTATTGACATATTTGGTTGCTATGAAAACAAAATATTGTTCACAAGTGTGCAGCTTTTGCAGATACAATGTCTACAGCATGAGGGTAAGTTTGACTACAGCTGAGTTGGCAGGTCACTGAGATGGTAAAGAGTGCCAGCCGAAAGACAGAAGCGGGAAGGTAAGGCAAGGTGTGGGTCTATGCTATCTACTCCTGCAGTTTAAAAACAATACAGTATTTGTGGTCTGCTCTCTGGACCAGGAGAAAGCAGCATTGAGTGGCCCAGGGTAAAGCTAAACACAACTAAAAAGTCCAAAAAGGAGGAGGAAAATATCGAAACAAAAAGAAAAGACTGACGTGTCCAGTCTTGGTGCAAATTACAGGATTTGTGTTTGCGCATGTGTGTGTGTGTGTGTGTCACAGAGTGAGAGGAGGGCAGAGTGTGATTTGTTCATCCTTCAGTTCTGTCTTGACAAAAATAATCAGCTGGAGTGTTTTGTTTTTTTTTTACCGAAAAGAGCGTGTGAGGGAAGTGGAAGGGCAGAAATCACACACATACCTCGACGTTCACATCAAGCCCCCAACCTCCACTCTCACTCTTAGCTCTCAAGACTGTGTGTCTGATCAGCCCATGTCCCGCTGCCTCCGTCCTCTCCTGTCACCTCTTGAGGGACGAGGATTTTAGTTTCTGGCTATATCTGTGGATGCGTGGCGAGCGGGAGTGCAGCTTGACAAAGAGCTCGGGGAATTTGTACTGTGGGAACATCGTCTCCAAGAAGCCCTCCAGGAAAACGTAGACTAGCCGACGGTTCATGGGTTGGTACTGAAACATGTCGAAGACGCGGAGTATGCCCTTTCTCGTGGTGTCTGCTCCGATGATGTGCTTCAACTCGTCTGAGGTAGGGAGAGAAACACGGTGGTCAGGAGTTTGCATTAATTCAAAAGGAGGCGGGGGTCATTTTTACCCTGAGCAACAACAATTCAGTATGCTGCTAAAATGCAGACTGACCAATTATAGCATAGCATCGGCCAGCTCAACCCAGGGTCCAACAACTACACCAAGGTGCTCCATTGACTCTAATGAATTCCTTTCAGATTTTCTTTATTTACAGGATGCTTTTTGGGATTACAAACTAAACAACATGCCACGAATACATGTAATAATATTACTTAATACCCAGAAAAGTTGGAAGGAGATCTTTTAGAGTTAATGTACAGAAAAGAGACACTAAGTGTGATAGAATGAGTAAAATATCATTCAGTACGTTTAATCCCCGTTCCAAAACTAAAATCAAACCCTGACAAGTGTAGGGTTAGCTCGCTGGCTACTGAAGGTATACAGTGTTCACACATGCTGTGTTTGCTTTTAAAGGGATACTTTGCAGATTTTCAGCCAGTTTTGTTGTGAAACAATGTGGCTAGCATGTGTTGATGGACTGTGGTAAACTTTCCCCCATCTAATCAAGGCCTAGAAAAGCTTCCCTTTATTTTCAGTGTCTTCTGTCTCAATTGCCAAATGCTGCAGTGGTTCACTTTTATACTGTGACCTGCGTGTTAGGATTTAGGTTCCATCTCTATGTTTTTAACCTGTTTTAGTTGCTAAATGAGTGTGACATTATATAAATATCCTTTAAACACATATTGCAGACCCTTCTGTCTGCTTCTCTCTGAAACAGATTTTTTGTTTTTCCAAAAGATTGATGTTTCTTCAGGGATTGCAGTTCCATAGTGTGGGCTCCATTCTCGTGCCAACAACTTGAGGGACCATCATAACAAGACCGGGCTTAGCAGAGAGTAAATTGCTCCTTTGGTGTGACATTAGGGTAAGAGTGAAGCATGTGACTGTTCAGTTAGATGGCTGAGACATTTAAGTGAAACGAAAATATTTTAAAAATCTTTTACAAAATGACAGGTGCTAAAGGACAGATGAAAGACAACTACTATAAAATTATCATACTACAAATACGGTCGATTACGCTCAACACTGGTAAATGTAAATATGATCATCTTTCTGTGTTTCCTATTCCTGCTGTGTTGGCTCAGTTACAGCCCTGTAGATTTATGCTTGATTGGAAGTGTTTTCGGGGCATATTTAGTTGAACAATGAAGAAGGCATCAAGGATGAAGTGAATGAGATAGTCTCAGATGGGGCTGGGTGCTAACTAGATGAAGTGTGTGTGTTTTCACCTGGCATGATTCCCAGCAGACTGGTCTTGGCAGCTATTCGTGTCCTCATGCGGATGCTCTTGTCCCGACAGGGTGGTGTCTCAGCCAGAATACCGTTGGGCCAATAGGAATCCCTTCACAGACACACAGCCACAGAGGGTTATTCATAATTCTTTTGACCGATCAGTTATTTGAAAGAAAAGGCGAGAGGTTACCTGAACTTCTTGACGTAATCTGCCACCTGCTCAGGTGAGGTCAAGTAGTCCACATGATCCACAATTTTCCTACAGAGTCAAAGGAAATATGATTCAGGCTGTGCTCTGTATGCATCTATTTACTACTCTTTGTTTTGTGTACAAAACTCCTAAGAGATTTTCCGATGTCTGAACGTGTGTGTACTTCTGTACAGTTCAGGTGTGAGCAAACATCCTGTGATCTATGATGCCGTTTGCTCAGGTGGAACTGGTTCTGCAATAAAGGCAATGACTGTACATATCAGGGTCATGAGATGTTTATCTATAATAGGTCTGTAACGGATTTTGTATTCATACCAAACCAACAGGGTATGGCAGTCACAGTCCAGTGTACACAAAACACAAATATGTAAACTGATGCACGTAATATGAAACCAAAGTTCAAGCACAAGTTTTGCCTGGAAACCTTTAGCCATATGCTGATCACATCAAGTGAATTTGGCGTATGAATGGGTCAAACTATGGTGAGTGCAAATGAAACGCCAAAGCTGAAAGATCGGAAATATGCTTATTTATAAACATTATATATACATATACACACACGAGGACATGAGGATGGTGTGTCTGCATTGCTTCACTATCATAGGGTATGTGGATGGATCCAACATGCTAATGCATAATCAACCCCATCACCACCATGTGCCGATCAACCAGGATGATAAATGTTTGGGTACTTTGAATGTTTAAATATAGCCAACTAATTGAAACACTTCTCCTATTGCACGAGTGTCACTTCTTATAATGCAATGTTTTTTTGTATATTCAGTTTCATATAAAAATCAATAGATGATGCTTTTTTTCCCACTGTACCAAACTAACTCTGAATTGTGACTCTTAATTAGGGTTTAAACTGATCCATGACTTTTGTGTACCACTAAATGCTTGGTTTGAAATACTGTTTTTGGTCCAGTAAACCTAGTGATTTTTTTTTTACATCGCCAAAACCGCTCAATGATCCCAGTATACATTATGTTAAAGACCTTAAATGTCACCTCCGAAATATCAGTACCTTCAATGTTAGTCATCATTCTTCAGCCAAGTTTAGTTCGGTAAGATTGTTCATAGGTCTGGTTGAGTTTGGGATCATTTATCAACATGTTTTGGTGGGTGCAGAAATTCATTAAGTGATTTACAATATATTAGGTCATATACAAAAAAGCAAACATTTCTTATTAATCTGTACATGTACCTATATTCCCTATAGTTCTGTGAGCTGCATGTCAGTCAGCTCTGTGTATTTTGCATGTCTGACCTGTTGATGGTGTCTCCGTACGTGGCCCTGATGAGCTGCTGCAGCAGGTTCTTAATGTTCCTGCGCAGCCACTGGTTTTTCTCCTTAAGGTCAAACACTTCGTCCATCAGTAGCAGCATTACCCTCAGAGGAATGTTATCATCCACCTGGACATGGAAATAAACATACAAATGACCATTTAAAATAATTAAAATTACAAGGACGTGAAAGGCATAAAACACACATGCAGCAACCAACATGCCCAATGACTCACATTGTCGTCGAGCTGAGCAGAGACTCGACAGTGTTCAGGGTCGATGTCAGTCTTGGGGAGGAGTGGAGGCACCTGAGAGAAAAGAAGACAACACTGGATAGTCAGGTGGAGGAACAAAAGCAGAGGCTGGTTTATTTACAGTTACAGAAGCCACAGGGGCATCTCTTTGTGAGGCCTGGAGCCCTGTAAGGAGTTCAATAATTATAACCAGAGTCCAGTGATCAGGTTCACAGCTAACAGACCATATCAAACAGAAAAATACACTTTTACACTGATAAAACAACACAGCTACAACATAAAAAGTGAACTGCTTTTTTTCCTTCCTAAGGGATGCAAAGTGCTTGCTCTGTGCGATGGTGTTACCTTGAGTATGGACTGTTTGATGTCCTGACCCAGTCTTTCTGACATGCGGCCCATGTTATCAGAGACTTTGGTCATGCCCTCTGCCAAACTGTCTGGCAGGGCCTTCACAGCGTTGGACACATTTCTCATGGAGCTCCTCAGAGGATTTACAAATGTGTCTATCTGATGGGGGAATAAAACAAAAAGGAGAACATGTATTTCAGAAAAGCAGTTACCATAATCTGTAAAAAATTTTTTTTTTCAGAAATACACACTTAATACTTTGTTTAAAAAAACAAACAAACAGTAACCTTGCGTGCAAACTCTCCCTTGCCCTTGCTGTAGGCCTTGTTTTCTAAGAAGTCGTAGACATAAGGAATCAGAGTTGGACAGGCCTTCACCATCTCTGGGTTCAGCAGCAACTGGAACACACACACACAAAAGTTACAATTACACACTCTACAGAGTGATGCAAGGTAATACAGGCAATAATAAAGTCTATATTTGACTATCAGCATTGACATAAAAAACAGCTACCTGTAGGTAAGCATTGAGGTCTTTTTTTCTCTTCTCCAAGAAGTCTCTGTCCATGTTGTTGAAGGTCTTCTTCCCTGGCAGCTTGAGGATCGATGTCAGGTTCTCAAACTAAAACAGATTTTATTTTGAATTTTTTCCCGTGCATTTATTTTGTATTTTTTGTGTTATTTCCTGTTCTGACAGTGAAGGTGACTTGAAAGCAGAGCCTGCACCTGAACTGTCTTCACAGCGGAGGCCTGCAGGCAGAAGCCTCTCGATCTTTTGCATGAATTAGCTACATAAACCCCCCCAGCATGCCAAATGTGCTTCTTTGTGACTGAGCCATCTTTGAGAATTATGTGTTATCAGTCAAAATTAGCTGTATTTCTCTCACCTTCTAACCGGCATGGAAGCTAAGCAATGTGATGCTGGAAAATCCCGGAAAAGAATGCGGATGAACACACCATGTGACTCTCTTCTGGGGTAGAAATGTTGCTGACCTCTTAACTGTTACACAGACATCATATTTCACACACCTGTTCAGTGATCCTCATATGGAAGTCGTGGAAATCTGAGTAGCGGCGATAGGTCTTCCAGCAGTCCTCACTGCCGTCATGGTTGCGTCTGAACACGGTGATGGCGTACAGAGCGTAGGTCTTACCGTGGTCGTTGCAAACCCCTGCAGCACCCCAGAAGCCGGGGAGACAAGCGTCAGCTACCCCCGCCCGGCAATACATCCAAAATGGCAATGGAGGATGAGGGGGTGGATGAAAGCAGAAAAGAAAGACGGGAAAAGAAGAAAAGTATGTGCAGGTTCAAAGGGTGTGGGAGGGGGAAGGAAGAGCAAGCAAAAGAAAAAATGCGGAGCAGAGGTTGGGGAAATGTGATAAAAGGGAGGAAAATGTGACAGAATGACAGGAAAGGTAAGGAAGGGAGGAAGGAGGAAGGAAAAAGGAAGAACAGAAAAACAGTGAAGGAGATACAATGAAAGAAATAAAGAAAAGTGGAACAGTATGAAGTCGAAAAGCCGACATGATGAATGGAGCTAGGAGGTGAAAAGTTGAAAGAACATGCAGGGAGGAACTGACAGGGGCAAACAAATACCTGATATACACAACAAATTCACAGACTCTCAACATAAACTGGTATAGCACCCAAATCCCACTAGTGAAAGTCAATTTAAATGTTTTTAAACCTGACATTTGTACACAAGCTGCCAGAATCTAACATAAAACAAGTTTTCTCCACCAATACTCCATCAAAAAGTTATAAATATCAAGCCAAAAAGTGCCAGAGTGATTTAAAGAAAACACACAGCCTAACACTTTTAGACTTTACGGCAATAATACTTACTAAATTAGTGTATTTAAGACTCCGTGTGTGTGTAGGTGCGTGTGTGTGTGCATACCTGTATCAGAGATGAAGGCATGTAGGTGCATAGAGTCATCATGGCAGGAGTTGGACAAGTCGTCCAAAGACTGAAATCACAAGAAACAAGTCATCATATGACTACGAAGCTGGCTAACATTGACATTGTATTGTGCTGTTTCACTGTGGATAATGGATATTATTGGGAGCGCGTTACAACAATATTGTTTTCCCCAATAACAAGTGGTGTAACAAATTCCTAAGAAATAGTTAGTAATAACGTTATAGTTACCCCAAAAACAAATAGCATGTTACAAACTTATTACTACTGTCAGCTGCCTCCCAATTTGAAATCAAGTAATAAATCGCATCCCTGAATGCTTTTTCATAATCGTCACACATGCATATCACAAAGTAACAAACTAGCTTGGAAGACGGAAATGCTTACATTTAGTGGCTGAAAGTATTTCCAATTCCTGCGATTTTGTCCGGAGGAAAGATGATAAACACGTTGTTCTAGGAAGAGGTACTAACACTCTCCATTTAAAAAAATGACCTCAAACCTCCAACAGGTTTCCCACACATTTTCACAGACTACATTTGAAAACTTTTCCATGACTTTTAAAGGACCCATTATCACTTTTTTTTTCTTTCCCTACATGGCTGGTATTTTTCGAGCATCAGACTCACTTCAGGCTCACTACAGCGTTAACAGTGTGCAAAATTTAAAAGCGATTTTAAAAGTGTGATGTGATGAGTAAGAAATTACGATTTCTGAGTACAGAGCTCAGCACTGATGATGACAAAACAATACTGGACATGCAGCATTTTACTGAGCCCTGTGACAGGAAGTGAAGAAGACTTACTAGGTTTATGCTTCCTGTAGGAGAGCCGTTGAAGGATTCTCCATCACCGTCATCAGACCCTCGATAGCTTGGCTCTTTCAACATGTCCAGCTCTGCTAGCATGCGCACGTACAGAGGACTCTGCTTGAAGGAGGGGTAGTAGCGCTCATCGCGTAGCATCATGTCATACACCTGGGGTCAAATACGTGTGAAACAACTGGTTAGCAGGTGGAAAATGAAGGCAAAGCAGCACATACAAAAAGATCTAGACGATGTGTTATTTTTGCAAACACAGACACTAAAAGCTATGCAAAGAAGTAAAACAAAATATCTCAGTGTTGGCATGTTTTATAAAATTCCGTCATATACAGATAAAAGAAAAATGTAGTACATTTCTCTGAATTTCATCAAATATCTCAGGTGTGGGGTCGTCCTTCTGCAGCTTCTCCGCTAGTGCTGTTACGGACGCCTCGTCCACCTGCACTCTGGGAGACGCCTGTCGGGTAGAAGAAATAAGATAGACACCGTTAGTTATTTTCTCAAAATATTCGACCAAACAAGCTTAAGAAGCCAGTGCTGTAAAGCAATATCTATATATATATATATATATATATATATATATATATATATATATATATATATATATATATATATATATATATATATATATATGTGTTTAAAATTTGCTGAGAAACTACAGGAAATAAGTGTAATCAGATCTACTGTGAGACTGAACATGTAGTGCTAACTTGGAGTTGGGCCAAGTGATGCTCCACAATTGAGTCAAATTTTGGGGAGGGAAAAACTGGCATGGCTATTTTCAGGTTCAGGATATCTGAATGAGAATGGGTTCTCGGGTCCCCACAAGCCTCCCCGTCACATACCAGCTAAGACAAAAAAGCTGAGACTCTCCTTGATTCAATGAGCCCAATTTTATTCACGTGTGATGATGTAAGTCCCCATTTCATTTCATTGTAGCCCATTATTTTAAATTTCACCTCACTGTATAAAATGACTTGTAATGACCTCTAGGATAATCACAGTCTTGTGGAACTTCACAACCACAAATTACAGATCCTAAGCATTCAAATGATGGGTGCCTTTTATTGGTGTCATACTGACAATAAGGGAGTGTCTGAGCAGTTTCCAAAACACAAGTGTTCATCATACAATTGCAGAAAAATGTAACTCTTACAGAAATCTCCATGTCAAAAGTTTTTGATACCAAATCACAGCCATTTTTCTATGGTGTTCCTCGAGGTTGTGGTGTCTTAATGTGCTATTTTTAAATTTTTTTCAGCATTTTTTTTATTCTCCAGATGTAAAAAAAATGGTACAGTTTTGTGCCAAATCTGTGTAAGAAATTGTATCAACCCAAAAATTAGAGACATAAAGACAAAAATGAGCATGGGAACGGCCATCTAATACTTTCTTCTTAATGTTCTATAAAGACAAAACAATGTCTATTACATATTTATAACTAGACCAAACTAGATACAACGTGCTGAGCTGCATCTTAAATTAATCCAGTTTCCCAGCTGTCTATGTGGCGTATTCTGCTGACCTGCTTGCTCTCCCGACAGATCCTCTGTCACCCCAAAATAGGTCTATAATGGGTCGTTAAGTGTTAACGTCCTTTATGGCTAAAATGACTTTTGACTTGAAACACTCAAGCAGTTTTAACACGCCTCTCACCTTGTCCGAGAGGTATTGTTCGTAGACACCCAGTGCAGCGGCCTTCAGCAGCCCCTTGGTGGCACTGGGCTGTTTCCTGCCGTCTTTCTGCCAACTCTGCATGGCTTCCAACTGCTGCTGTGCCGTCACCCTGTAGCCCTCCACAGTGAGCCAGAAAAACAGCTCTGCCTGGGCCCCTGCAGCCTGCATGAAGTCTGGATCAACAGACAAGCAAGAATTATTTGTCTATATGTTGTCCACTTACCTACAATAGTGCTTTTCACATACATGCATAGTAAGTGGGGCAGTGGCTTTAACTTTTTGCACTTTGGCAGCTTGTGAACTCTAGTGATCTTGTTTGGATAACATACATACAAGATATAAAGGTTATGATACTGCGGCTCTGCTCCTTTGTTTTTCTTTTTTTTAAAACTTTGGTTGGTTACATTTTTTGAGTTTTAATGATCTTAACATATTTATTTGAAAAAAAAAAAATAGATTTTCCACATTGACCATTTCAAATGCCAGAACCAGCCATAAAATTAAGGCTCTTGCTTATCTTCCACACCAGTGCTGACACAACTTGGCATAACTCCTAGTTTGCACAACACACACAACACAAACACACTATCGTAATCTGATCTGTAAAGTGAGGTGACCTTTTAAGGTCTCTGATGAGGTCATGTGGGACTGAAAAGGAGCATAATGATAAGAGAGGTTGGGGTTATAAATTCTAGAGAAATGGAATAAATTATGGATTATAAAGATGATTGACAGAAATGTTCAGGATTAAGGCCTTGGGATGACTACAGTGACGTTTGGCATCCATGGTTAGTGTGATGATGCAGGTCAAGAATTACCCATGAAGAACTGCAGGGCGATGTTGTGGATGAGGATGTGATCCAGTGGGATAACACACAGCTTGCCAAAGTTGGCTGCCAGCTTCAAGGCATCCACCTCCTACACAACACAGGAAGAGGATAAAGCAAAGTCTGATAAACAAGCAGAAACGATAAACACTGTTTTCTTCATCTGGCTGACTCCAGCAGATAAAACTTAACTAACAAACTGACTTTGAGCAGTTGCAGCTGGTACTTGCGGGGAATGTTTTACCACCACACCAACAATCAGTGACGTATGTTTTTACTGGATCCTCTGGTGTAAGCACTCTGAAGCTGTGCTGCAGTTTCTCACCTTGCCAGAGTGCAGTCTCTGGATCCTGGTCTCACACACCTTCTTCACAAACAGAAGACTGTTAATCTGGTTCTTGATCACATTGATGTCTAAAGGGCAGAAGCAAAGACATCAAGGCAGGAGATGAAAACAGTGCATTCATTTAGACATGCTTTGCGTCTTCCTACTCACATTACGTGGTTTCTGTTTTTTTCATACCTTCCTGACATTTCAGCAGGGTATATGCTATATGACAGCATTTATGTGAAAAAACAACAACATAAAAGCTGAGCTGCTGGTGAAAAGGTCGTAGCCATACTTTCAGCTGAAAGATGTGTTTGACTTTTGATATTCCACAAGCTCATATGTTGAGAAAGGAAGCATTCTTACACCTTACCGACCAGAAAAATACAACCTTACACCTTCTGTATTTAAGTTCCTCAATTGCCTTGCAAACATATTGTAAAAAACACCTTATTCAAACTCAACAGACACAAAATAAAACTCAACCGCCTTGGTTACTCTTTCATCCGCTCCAATAATCACCATCTCATCAGGTTCGATTTGAAAATATGGTGTTTTCCCCGCTGTCTTTCTCTCCAGTTGCTGGCAGGTTGTTTACTGTCCTTTAACATTATCATTACTATGTAGGTTTTTTTTAATTCCGAAAAATGCATTTAGACCAGAGCTGTGTACACAGCTCCGCAGCAAACAAGTATTCTATTTATTGTCTGATGTGCCATGTTCTACATCAAAAATGCATTGGAAGATAGGGTTAGTACACAGTAGAGAGCAGCATGGCAGCCAGTGAAAATGTTATGACGGTTACTTCTTCCTTCTATCTGTTAGTTATCGATTCTGTCTTTCAAAACTTGGTGCCAACAAATTTTGAACGATGTCCAAGCGCTGCTTGGACAGAGACAGACAGTATTTGGGGCAGCACGTTATTGTACCGTGCCAGAAAAGGGGCAAAAATGAGCCGATAAATACCAGTGACTACTGCAGAGTCATTTGTCCCAGGAATGAATACCAACTGTAACCGTCACCAATAAATACAAAAGCCAGATGTTAGTATGTGTTAGTATTTTTTGTCTAGTGGGAAAGGGGATACAGACAGAGGACGACCTGTAATTTTGACAGTCCTTAAAATCAGAATTTCAAGATTTCTGTAATAACTAGTATACAGTAATACCATGATACCGCCCAAGCGTAACTTGCATGCTGAATCTATTCCATGTGTGCATGTCTGTATGTCAGTGAGAAAAAAATGTGTGCCCACCATCTCCGGCGGTGTCAAGGGAGCGGAGGTACTGCAGTTCCTCCAGCACTTTGTCCTTGACGGCCTCCAGCTCAGCAGGCTTGTCTGTCAGTTTCAGGATATTCATGAAGGCTTCATAGTTACAGCTGGAGTCCCGTATCTACACACAATTGCATACATTTAAAAATGCACGACATACATAACCGCTCCCAATGCTGTTTTTTTCCCCATTTCATTTGTTTCTTGGATGGTTTTTACATTATTGACATAAAAAGTTAAAGTAATGGCTAAAAGCTATGAGGTATGGATGGATGCTGGTGTCAGCTCTCACCATCCAGATGACAAACTGGTTGATGTAGTCCGGGTCGCTAAGCTGGTTGATCAGAGGAAGTAGCACACCACGCGCCAACACCTCCTAAAACATAAAAACATCACAATGAATTTTCAAGTTCACGCACAAAACTTACACTACAAACATGCTGTCACATGGCCCGGTGCTGCAATGTAGTCTGTTGTTGGAAAATAGTACTTATGGTTGGCTGCAGGCCAAAGTGGCAGCATTAGACGGCTCAGCTGTGATAAATTAACAACACAGGTTGTATGACATATTGTGTGACTGAATATGTGATTTCACGCCTCATATTTGCATCTCAGACCAATAAAGTCATGTATGTTGTGATAGTTTGACAGACTGAGTAAGTGAGAGTGAGATTTCATGTTTGTGCGTGGGTGCACTCACCCTTAGGAAGTATCTCATGTTCTTGTTGTGGAAATCTCCAGGAGGTAGTAACAGATACAGGAGCAACTCACACAAGTCCCGAAGAAAACCTGAGACACACACAAACACACACACACACGCACGCACGCATGCACGCGTGCGCACGCACGCACACACACACACACACACACACACACACACACACAGCATGTTTGGTTTTTACTAGTTACAGCATCAAATGATAACACATTTGTGTGAATAGTTCTTCATGACAGTGTGAACGAGGATAGACACATCACAGAGGTGTGTTTACCTTCTTCATCTTTCTGTGAAGTGCACACCACGTCTCGACAAATCTTCCTTTCCATCTCCACCTCAGCCTCAAAGAAGGAGTCCACCAGCTCCTCTGTTATGTCCCCTATTGAGACATCACATTTCATCATTGTCATCATCTCCACTGTTTCAATTCTCAGCTGATTTAATCAAAAAGGAATATTTTTGCACCACTATTGTAATCAAATCGTATTGTGTAGTCCATCAAAGGGTTACCAAACTCTGATTAGGCTTCAAAGTATATAATCACAATAACTGTTAAAGACGAACTGAATCAACCAAGGACACATGTCACATATACATATGATGACTGAGAGTGAAGATTCAAGTATGTGTGAATGAGTGTGATTACTTTGCTTGTCCTCTCTGTCAATGAGGCGATCCTGGGCTTTTCTAAAGACACGTAAATGGGTGGCAAAGTCGTCCACCAGGCGAGTAGTGAAGTAAGGCTGCCAGTCCACCTCTTTGGACCTTGACACATAAACACAGAGGAAAATTGAATATAAAAGAAATACAGAAAGTCTGGTTTGCATAAAACAGGGGAGTCAAACTACCTTACAGCCATATTTGATGTCTGGAAATGTTTATCCTTTTAAAAAACATCTTCAGAAAGAAATAAGAGCAATTTCAACAATATACCCCATTTTTTCTACATTCAGCCAGTCTAGTACTTACTGTCATAACATGCATTTTCTATGTATTTCAACTCCTGCGTATCAGTGATGACATCACCACATCAAACTAAAGAGGAAGGACTGAAGAAGCAGGTTAAGCTATCCAATGGCTTTCAAACCATTTACAGATCAAAAGTGTTGGCAATAATGCTCCACTGATAATGTTTTAAAAATGTAAGTCTGATACAGAATATCTTGTTTTGAAACTGCTGATTAACACTTTTACAAAATGTTCAGTATCTTTAAATATGACCACAAACATTGTTTTTCTCAGAGAACTGAATCCTGCTTGGGAAGGAAAGGCCTCTGAAGCTGCAATTTACATGATGTAGGCTACTTAATGTTTAACCTGCTCCTGAATCCTGACAACTGTAGCCTTCACAAGTGCATTAATATTAACATTGGCATTTTTTACACTGTTCAACAATATTTCCACACGTTGACAAATGAGAACAGTTGAAACTGGTTCAGTACTGAGAGAGCATGCTGCAGCTAAAAGCAGTATAACAGGCTGCAATGTAACCACTCGAGGGATTTGTGCACAGTCAATGTACATCCTTTGTTTTTGCCACTTACAGGCTCCGATTATTATTCTAAGTGTCTGACAACTTGTGGAAATGATCCCTATAGAGATAGTTTGTTGTGTTAAAGAGTCAAAGGCTTGTTACTTTAGCTGTGCAAAGTCCTGCAACGGACAGGATTGTAGCCTTTGGCTGGCTGGTTGTAGCCCGTGGGTCATATGTTTGACACCCCTGATTTCCAACATTCAATATCAAGACAGAAAATGTATGTGTCTCTTGTACCGTGTAGAGAACTGGACGAGGGCATTCTGCAGCGTCTGTCTGATCTCCAATAGGAAGGACTCATCCTCGCTCAGAGTGTAGTACCAGTACTGGATATAATCTCTCAGAGCAAACTGGATCACCTACAAAGACAAAAAAATATAGAGGAGGAAAACAGAAGAAATTTAGTAAAGACATCCCGTAAACAGAGAGATTAAGGCACGGTTTAATTAAATGCTGCACAAAATTTGAGTGCAAGATTGGTAAATAGGTTTTTTGAAACACAATAACATGCTGATTTTCTGTGTCCAATACCCAGAGATGAGATTACTGGGCTATTAAGTCCTGGGAAACGTGGGTAAATCAATCATTTAGTTGTACTCCGTTAAATACAGTAGGGAGACAGCTGGGTAGTATGATTAAATCAAGGCAAAATGAATCAGTCTAACTGTCAGTATGAGCTGCAGAGGGAGTGAAGATTTCGTCATTAGATTTTTTTATTGTGCAGATGAGGAAACAGAGAATGTGCCAGAAAAATCAGACCGTAGATGTGTTTCAGAGAGCACGATGCAGGTTTACATGATGTCACGTTTAGCTGTGCAAGATCTCAAGGTTCACATGTTGCAGAAATGATTAGTGTGCATTCCCAGGGAGGGAGGGAGAACAGAAGCACCATAGTAGTTTAAGTGTCATCTGACCGTCACAAACTGCTGTGTCTGCACTTAACTTTGCCGGCCACGCTGCTTTACCGAGAAAATGCTAGAGCATGCTTGCTACTGGAGGTGTTGTAACCACAGGAAAGGGTGGAAAGAAAAACTCTGACCACCAGACAAAAGCCACTAAGCTCATCTTCCCTGTGTGCAACGCTGACGGACAGCCTGACCAACATTTAGAGGATCTAATTACGAACGTGTTAAGCTGAAAAAGATTCTGAGTCAATTACCAGCAGACCCACAGCCTGAGAACGAAAAATACTACAGTTCAGTCCTGCATCTGTCTTTTATTTTTGCCACATGATGAAAAGAGCTTAGGTGCATCGCGGACAGTTGAACAGTACAGAAACTTTCACTTCCACTTTCTATATGCTGAAGTTTTTTCTTGACAGTGCGTACAAGTAATTCCAGTATTATCTAACTATATCATTAAAATAATCCTGACTACATTTAATATTGTTCTAAAGATATAATAAAACGCTATTTAGAAAAACTAAAACAGTCTATTAACTATTAAACTGATACAATTGTGGTCGTCTACTTCAGGAGTAAAATTAACAGAACTCATTTTAAAGACCATCAGCTTTTTTCATGGAGGACAAAAATTTTAATTAGAATCAAAGTAAAACAATCTATTGTTAAAGATGACACAGCAGTAAGACGTGACCTTTCTTTTAACCTCATAAAATATAGAGGCTGAACTGAAATCCATTCAGTCTAGATGGAGAATGTGTGTCAGCAGCATGTTCTGTCAGTACCCATAATAGTTTAATAAAGCTTTTGGAATTAGGTCGACTTCCTGTTTTGCCAGTCCAGCCTGGTGTAAGAACTTAAACCAGTTTGATTGTATGCCAACTAAACTGGCATTTGTCATTATGACACATTCTGGCCAATTAAAAAGTAAATTACAGAAGCAACCTGTGCCAACGCCGTCACAGAGCTAAATCCAACCTGTTTTTAATAATGAGTAATGAGCTATATCACAGCGTAACTGTTTATGAATGGACTAACAGAGCCACTAGTGTCTGACAGGCCATAATCTGAGCAATGGCAACATGTGGGAGAAATCTGCATCAAATTGCAGTAGATTTGAGAGGAGGGACAGATCTACTGCAAATGTTTGTTTTCTAGCATGTTCACGTGGTTTTAGGGGTGACGAGAGGAGACATGACAGAGTTAGTCTCTCAAGAAAACTACAACTGCTCCAATACGGCAACATTTTGAATTTGAAGCTGATGAAAAAAGTGTTCCAACTGGCTGTAAACAATATGGTACAACGTTTTGACCTGAACTTCTTTTAACCTCTGCTTTTCTCTAGAGGGAGATCACCAGGAAGATGAAAGTTTCATGACCATCACCGATAACAACTTTGGCTACTTGTTCTTTCAGCAGCGGCTGAAACAATTGCAACACTGGTAAGTCCAGTATAACTGTCTGTCCACTGTTGCCTCATAGCAAACCAATCTGAACATTTTATACCTGCCCAACCCTAAAGCTAATTCCTCATTTAGTTGGTTGTCTTTTTTTTCCCCAGAGCTTTTTGTCAGTTGTATTCTAATTTGTTGGCCTATGTCCTAAACAAAAGCCAGCATTAATCAGCTGACAGACATCCTGCTCAAGACAAATCCAGTGAAACAAAACATAAGAAACCAACTTCCTGTGAAATGGAGTCACTGAGGCTTTAGGGATTTAGGAATGAAGTGTTTGACAGTGATGACTCCTTTTTGGCTGGAGGCCGTGGAGTTTCTGACCTGGGCCAACTGATGGATCAGACGGGGACTAAAGTGGGCCAGTGTCCAAAATGTCTGGAGTGTTAGTATCTGTCACCTGCCCATAATCCTCCTGTTTTCTTCTTTTGGCTTCTCACCTTAGCTGTTTTCCCATTAACATCCGTGCAATGCTCTTTAGGACATATCACTCGGCTATGCCATCTCATAAGTGGACAGAGGAAGTCCAAACAAGCCCCGCCCCCACCTGTCAGGTCAGGGAGAGCTGGTGCTGCTGCTACCTTGCTAGTTTGGAACAATCAGGCTTGAATACATTTTTCTGTAGGGCTGTCTGGAAGTGGTTTGGCGAACTGGATCACAATCCATCCTCAGTGCGTTTTTTGTGCACTTACTCATGTGCCTCTATGTGGTCAAGTAGGGATGAAAATTTCTTATCATGAAAAATTGTCACCGTAATCAGCATTATCGCAGTACTGTTAAAAAGTGTGCAGAAAATGTTCTATACTGTTTCACACACTGAAATCATTTCAACAAGTTAAATTTTGGCTGCAGAAGCAGCCCATCTTTGAAATCCTTACTTTGGATGTCTCTGTCACAGTAGATGGGGACACACTCTTTAAACAGTAAGGCTGAAAATTTTTCAGAACACTGTCAACCTGCATTTTGTCAGAAAATAAGTTCAAATATAAAGTAAAAAAACATTATTAACATCAGTGGTGGATTTAAAGATTTGCATCATCAGAAAGGTGAATTTTCACACAAGAGAGCCTTGACTCATTTATAAAAAAAATAAATGAAAAGATGAAAAAATGGAATTAGATTAAATGTTTGAGGCAATTAAGACCTTATAAAATTCAAATTTAAGACTATTTAATGACTTTTAAAGCCAACTGTTTATATATTGAATCTAAGGGATTTACCAGCTTGTACACACCTTGCTTCCACCATGCTGCGCCTGTGTGCCTGTGTCTTGAAGACTTTGGTTGATGCTGGAGAGTATTTGCCAGGAGTTTTTTAAAGCACGGTAATCAGACACGGTTTTAATTATCATACAAATTTTAAATTGTAATATTTTAACAGGAGTTTTACCATGGTTTGTCGTGAAACTCATAAACATTTCATCGCTATGGTCAAGCACTATCCAATTAAAATCCTATCACCCACAACATTTTGACATTTGCACTTGTAATTATAGTTTACACTTTATTATGTTCAGTTTTTGTCAAAACTGAACATTATAACCTTGTAAAAGGCAGGGTTTATTGTGTCTATTTCTATTGAAATAGACTGTCTTCGTTTTAGCTCGGTGTACCTAATTAACTGGCAACAGAGTGAAAATGAATCGAGTTTTTACTGAGCTGGTGATACATTGGTCAAGTGGGATTTTTTTTAATAATGATTATTCTGATTGTCGAAGGTATAAACCTGTTGCTGGTGAAACTTTGACACATGAAGTCAAATACATACCACAAAGACACACACACAGACACACAGACACAGACACAGAGACACACACACACACACACACACACACAGACACACACACACACACACACACACACACACACACACACACACACACACACACACACACACACACACACACACACACACACCTGTTGTAGTGGCTCATCTATGAAACTGGAGCCAGTAAGTCTCCTGTCAATCTTTATAGGCTTTATCTCCAGCTTCATCTCATCCAATGTCTGACAGAGATAAAAGAAGCACAGAAAGACAATCAATTAAAACTTCAATGATCTGCACAGTAAATGCCAACCAGACTTTGTCAACAAATTAACTTTATTTCCAACTAATTCATTTATTTGTGTAGGCAAGGTCAAAATGTGTGTGAACTTAAGCGTGCTTTTACCTTTAGTATACCAATTTGCGTAGGGGGCAAGTACGAGTGCTCGCACTTTTCCAGGTGTTTCTCTGAGTTGATCTTTCCATAGAGCAGAGTAACCGCAAAGCCCCTGAAAAACAGAAGTGAGAATGAGAGAACTGCTAAAAAAAACGATCTATCAGGTGTGGTGGTTTAAGTGAAGACATTATGGATGGTGTAAAGGTCCTCCTGCTCACCCTCCAATGAAGCAGAAGATATAAAAGGCCAGGTAAAATATGGCAAAGGGTCCAAAGGTGACGAGGAACAGCACGACTCCAAGACCCCCCCATCCCCAGATGGACAGACTGGCCTGAAACACACAAACACAAAACACTAAATATTCCACGCACTGCAGCTCATATTAACCTGCCTGGAGATCATTACAGTTGGTGAGAAGACAGCGTCAGTAAGGCCTGTTCATTTTCATCTGCTGTCACTGGCAGAGTTAATGACAGATCTTTTAATATGCAGACTAAAACCACACTCCAAATAAATCTAATTTATTTATGTTTTAGGGCACTGATTAAGATTTCCACAAGAGCACTATTTGAGTGTGGTGTCCCTTTACTGTACGCAGTAAACAATCTAATATTCCCAATTTCTCTTCAAAGTCTTCTGTAATAAAACTCCCCACATTGGGATCAACTACAGCTCACTCCATTGTGAAACAAAAAATAACAATATATCATCAGCCTTCTGATGCACACTTAATCAGATGATCAGATAACTGTACTGTACAATGACGTCAACCACATAAAAAAACACTCTTTTACATTTTAGATGTCAGGACAGGAAGGGATTATTTAAAAAGACACACACTGTGGGGCATTGTATTGTCAGAGACTATCAGGCATAGACTGTGCATGTGTGTTTGCATACTCGTGTGTCACATCCTATGGTTTTCCTGTTATTGTCAGTGCAGGAAACCAAGCTCTCGTTTCCAGCTAGCAACTCTGTCTCCCAATTCTTCACAAGTCAGGAGACGCTCAGCTGTCCCATACTAAACCAAGTAATTACAATACAGCCAATTGTAATATCCATATTGTGGAAGTTGCACTTTTCTTTTATTTAATTATTTTTGCTTTTTTATAAAATGTCAAATGTGCCAAAAATACCCTTATAAATGAAGCAATGTGGTGCTACAGAGATGGCCCGGCCTAAAAAAAATATTCTAGATGTTTAAGAACATGCTGATTTGGTACAAACCCCACCAAAAATCACATTATAATCATTTTTATGATTTTTTAGTTGAAAATAATATTCAAAAATTATCATTGACACTAAAATTGCACCTCATGTCACAACTGCAATATCTGTCAAAATAACAAAATATGACTTTTTTTAATACATATCCTGCAGTCTGCATAAAATACACAGAGGCTCGTACGCATAGTCTGGTACCAGTTTCAGCCGTGCTACGAAATCTTGGTGAACTGGGAATTTTCATTGAATTTTGAAACTGGTCAAGTTGTCCAGGATACAGTGACAGCTAGTTTGCATACAGTACATCCTCTGCTCTAAGCCTCCCCACTGAAAACAAAATGTGTGCAGTTGGTTTTGCAATCCTGATGAGCAGGACGTTAATGCAAGAGGCATTTTGTATATTATTTTACAGAAAAGCTGTTACCAATTTAGAGAATTTACATTGCAATGTTAAGAAAAATGATTCAGAAAATCCTACTTTTCATGTCTTAGCATTTTTAAGACTTTTGAAAGATTGAAAGATATTTTTATATCAATTAAGGCCTTATTTTTAAGAGTCATTGATTCGGTGTCTTTAAAGACTTCTTAAGGACCCATGGGAACCCTGCCAAAAGGGTTGCATTGGTATGAGATGTCCAAGGTACAATAACCGTCTTAGAAAACACCGCAGTTTAATAGTATTACAGAACTATTATTATTATCAGTCAGAACGATCCTTAAAGGAATAAAAACAAATGTTGTATCACTGTAATTAAGACCTGAAACCATTTTTTACATGAAAGCATGTGTGAAAAATCTTCTTTTTGAAAATAACTAAACTACAGGAATGATTCTCCGTCCAGTTAATACCCTACCTGCCAATGCTACAAATGCAATCGCTGCAATTATAAAACATCACAAAAATGGTCTGAAAAATCCTGTATTAGTCAGGCTACACAGTGTTTGTTCTTGTATGCATGGTGGGAGATGTGAAGGATGAGCCTGCCACAAACTTGACTGCCCCAGCATGTGCAAGCCAGACTAATGAAACTATGCCATGCAAACCTTGGCTAAGTACTATAATGCACAATGTCATGCAGTAATGTGAAAAATGCAGTTATCTACACAACGATGGCTGAATGTGAAAAACGCTCACAGAGTCTCACACTCTGACCATGGAGCCATCAGATAAACAGACACCATGATGATCAGCGGTGATGATCTTCAGCTGCCCTACATTCATACTAGAGTTCCTTAGATAAGCAGCTCCACTGATCGAGCCAGATAGGGACGGATAGAGCTTCCTCAGGACACTGAGACATTGTTCTCTCTGCCACAGCCAGCTATGGACAATTAGATGACGCACATGCTGCCAACTGGGCCAGCCAGCTTACAATGTATAGTTATCATGGAGGGAATGTTATTTTTTTCATTTTCAGTGAAAACATATAAAAACTAAAATTACTGCCATGAGGTTGTATGCCTCCACAGGTCAAGTACACTTTTCCCTATGACCACAAAATTATAATCGGTTTATCACTGAGTCCAAGTGGACATTTGTGCCAAGTTACAATAAATTCCCTAAAAGGGTTCTTGAGATATTCATGAGAATACATAATAACAATAAAGATGAAGATGTGATTTTTGCTGAGGTCTGTACCAAACACGCATGTTCCCTTACATCTAGAATAGGATAAGTAGGCTGTGGGATCTCTGAAGCACGACAATGCTTCATTTTTAATGGTATGTTGAGACACATTTTACCTCTAGTAAAACCAATCGCTCTGGTAATTTGGAAATTGGACATGACCATATAGAAGTTTGATAATATTTGTGCAGCCCTAGAGGATATTGACTCAGCAAACTATTGTTGAGGAATATGATCAGTACAACAGAAATGTGTGAGCTCCTGCCAGACTGCACATGGATGCCTCATGACTCCGATGTCCTGATGATTTTATTCTGTTTCCACTCCCAGTCTGGGTAACTTGATAATGAGTATGTGCTAATACCAAGTATCAGTTTAAAAGAAACTAGTGGTTAGGCCATCAGCTGCTCAGAGTTTGGCAGTGGGTAGGGTGAATATGGTACAGCCACGCACAAGTATTTTGAATGAATGAAAAATCTGCATATAAGGATGCATCATGTGATGAAAATTAATACTATTTAACCTCTGAACTTGTGCATTTCCAACATCTCATTAAGTTTCAATCTTAAACACTACTTAAAATTGTGTTCTGTAATAAAAATACCACAGAAACAAGTCTGTCGACAAAAACGTACCTTCTTGCTTAGCCTATTTAAGTCATACAGTGTCTGGATTTATCATTTCTGTTGTTGGTTGCTTTCATCTGGCATAAGTAGTTGTTGTTCTGCTAGCTTTGCTGTCAGTGTGGACATCTCTATTCAAACTGGCCACTATTGTTTGTACTGTATCCAAAGCATGATGGGTTACACTGAACAAAGGATCTAAATTGGATCAGGCTTCATGAAATTAATTGATTGGCTCCAGTTCAGATCTTACAGATCAGCTTGTGACATCGCTGGTCACCAAACCAGCTGAGGACCAGCTGATTACACAGCGCACTAGATAAATTAAAACATGATGCTGATGGCTGTCAGTGAGGACTCACTGACCCCGACTTTACCTACTCACTGTAAACGAATAACAGGCAGGCCTGTCCGAGCGTGGGCTGAGACAAGAGAGCATAACTGGATTTAAACATATAGGTCATTGTATTAATAGAATATGGCCTGAAATATATGATGCACAGCAGACAGTCACCTCGTTTATGAACCTGGATATGGGAAAAATCAGTTCAGGGCAGGAAATACAAGAACACATGCGCTACAATTACTCTAAAACCCTCATTTACATGTAACTGCTCAGTAATCAGTTCTCTACACTATCCTGCCCCCAACTAAATTTAAACCAAGGCTTGGGGCTGTTGGGATAACTGCAATTTTGCAATGCCAAGTGCTCATGGGAGCGCCGGTTATTTACTAAGGAAAAAAATCAATACAGCATGATATCTTGATATTTTTGTTTAGCAATATTGTATCGTTGCAAAGATGCAAGTATCCTTTTTTTGTTACATTAATTATTACCATCATATACAAATACTAAAATAATAAAATCAATAGCTTTTTCAGTCCATTAGATACATTTTGCTGCACTAAATATTCATGAAAACTGAAAACCTTTATCTTATTTGATAAAACAGATGTTTGATAAAGTTTTCCTTTGTGGATATATTTTGCAGCTGAAAAAAGGTTAAATAATCACAATATTCAGCACATCACATGTTTAAAAAAATAATAATTCTGATAATAATAAGAAAAATAACAATATCAAATCATGTTCACTCTGTTACAAATGCCAGCAGTGTGACGAGACACCGAGTGTCTATTCTGCACTGAACACGTATATTTTGAGCAAAATGCTACGGCTGCTCATTACTATCACCTGATACCTAGCTGTCAAATCACAGTGGAGGAAGGGCGGGACACACAAATATCATAAAGACCAACCACCGCATTGGTAAACAACAAAAATAATGGAGAAATTAATAACAAACCCACACAGAGCGACAAGACTGCCCTTTTTCAGTACGTGCTTCAGCCTTCACTTTTTCAAGAGGGAGGGCCAGAGCCAGAGGGCACCATCACTCTGCCAAGAACTGACATTTTTAGTTCCACAGATATTCTGTATCATAGCAACCAGACGTAACCAATGTGTAACAGGTGTAAAAACGCTGCGCCCCTCATTCCGCCTTTTTGCCCGTCTGTGTTCTAACAATGAACAAGTGTCATCTTTATCATTAAAAAAGCAACAATGTCACTATCAACAGCCTAACAATAAAGCTTATTTATATAACACTCAAATCAGCACAAATTTAGAAAAAAAACATAAAAACACTAGTAATCAACTGAGTGGTGGTCAAATTTGAACATTTACTAACCATTTAGCCGGTGGACAAAAAAGCCACTTACGGTTTGCAAACTCTATTATAAATGCTATTACAGCTAAAACGGCACTAAAATAGGTTTCTGAAAAAATTTTTGCCGAGGAAAAAGGTGACACAGTAACAGAATCTTGGCTGATATTTGATCAGAGCTGATTATTTTTACAATTTGATGGGATTTCAGTCTGAGTTTGAGAAACCTCAAGAGGAGCGAGTCTGTCTCTTGATCTACTTGTATACTCTGTGTCCGCGGTGGATGGCGGACAATACAAAAATGCTGAAGTACACCCTGTAGCAACAGCCCCAAGAGGCAGCGAAGCTCAGCTGGAATGACGCCTTTTGCATCAAGTATTCCCTTTAAATACAAAAGCCAGATGTTAGAGCGTGTTCGTGAGTCTTTGTGCAGTGGGAAAGGGGCTTAGTTACCCTGTTTAAGATACAGTACAGGCTACACTACATGGCCAAGATTAAGTCTCACAACAGATATGTAGCTGGTATAACCAAGTTTCTCTAAATCCCCTACCCATATTAAAATAAAAGGAGTGCTTATACATGAAGTCTAAGAAATTAGTTAAATGCAAAAAGATGACTATAACTAAGTGCACTGAGTCATGCGAACACAATGGTCTCCGTGCTGCAGAATGTACCCAAACTGGCTCGACTACCCCCTCTTTCTTAAGTCATAACTGGCTGGGACAAAGTCAGTAATAGCAGGGTTGGGACTCTGAGAAGAGAATAGGGCTGGCTAAAGAGGAGAACTATTTTACAGTTGAGCTAGGAGTGGTAGAAATACAAAGGAATGCTATTCACAGCTCGGCTGCCACAAACTTTGACTGTTTTATCAGCTACAATGTTGTCACCATACAAAAGAAAAAAACAAACTAAACTCTAGGTAATGACTGTCATGCAAACCTCAATGAACAGCTTGACCTGTAGTAACACATCTACTCTGTTTACCTTTCACCCACGCAGTAATCACAGGGAGGGCGGTTGCACCACTGTTGGTTTAGTAGCTTTCAGCAGCAGCCCACTGCAGTCACCACTGACACATATTAGCACCTATCAGGCCTAGAACCTAGGCTACATGCTAGCAGGTAAACGCATTATACACACACACGATAACAGAGTGAGAACAAAGTCTCATAACTGTGGATTAACCTGAAGCGGCAACTTCTTATTGAACCTCTCTAGTGAATAACATAGACCTCGATAAGCAGGATCCAAGAACACACTGCCAAAAACTGTCAGAGCGAGCTAAATTATTTTTTTTAAAACATCTAAATTCCTTCAAGAATGCAATAGATGTCAGCCGGACTTCTGTTTGCCAGAACAAATGGTAAACAGTGTTTACAGTGTTAATACATAATTAGAACTACTGATGCCAAATTTTTTAAAGTAAATATTTAAATCAAAATACAATAATTTATTTCCTAATCACTAAAAACACGACTAAGAGTGACAGCAGTGATTTAACCAACACTAATGTGTGAAAATGAAATCATATTTGAAACACAAACAAAAAATTTTCTTCAGTATTTAGGACATTTCATCAAATTAAAACCGATAAAAGCAAAAACTGTTCTGTTCATAACGCATTGTTGCCTCGTCTTTTCGTTAAGGAGTCTCAATTAAATTCATCTATCACTTTGATAAAATGTACAGTTTACAAACACTTTTTGTTTGAACAGTATTGTCAGGAAAAGTAATTTTTCTTATTTGCCTTTTTCCTGGATTAAAAAAAACACTGTCTGAGTCCATCCTACCAAATGCAATCATTCCCTGAGAAAGTATTTGAATGTAGTTCAAATGAGTAACGCAAGTCCAGCGTGACGTCAATGGTGCCAGTGAGCAGCAGTGAATGTGGAGGCTATCAGTAGGGCCGTGTGATGAGGTGATGAGGCTGTGAGGCTTGGCTCTGTAGGAGAGACGATAACCGACACTCTTGAGTCATTACAGCTTACACAGGGTTTTAAACATGAACCATCTGCTCCAGTGATTAACACCCAAGCCCATCGGGAACACACACATCTAAACATCTAGGCAATTTCTTACGCAACCCACACTGAATGGACACACATGAACATGAGTGTGACGATACTTTGAGTCTCTGAACAAGATGTCGGCACAGTCAGAGAGACATAAATGTGGCTGTTATTCAAAAACAAATGTAAATGTACTTAACTCATTCAACTGATCAGCCAGCCCCGGTGATAAGAAGCTCTATGATGAAAATGACTACTTCTGTTAACATAATGACAGAGATCAAGGGGAGAAATATTCACCCTCACTACAACACAAAAATAATTTCAGAAATGTGTATTATTTTGCTAATATATGTCATCTGTCTATTCCTCTTTCCTTGCTTTCTCTCTCAAACACAAACTTACAATGGCTAGTAGCAACTTTAACAGCGGATAATCTAAGTGTTTAAAAGCACTGCCACATAGAGAGTGAAGGTTTTTGTGAAACGTTCCACTATTGGACGTCCTTGACTCCAGGCACATTCAGACATGCACACACAGCCTCTTATCAGTGTCTTGGAGATTATCATTTCCCAGATTTCCTGGCACCACTTGAAAACAAATCCACACACAGCCACACACATACTGCACTGTACATACCCAGACACACACGATGTGGGAAGAACTGCAGTGCTCATGGGTGGATATTGCAATTTTTGTGATCTATGCAAAAATCCACAAGCACTTAGCTGCAACCTGGACAAGTGTAGTGATTAGGTGAAAAGTTAACTCAGCCCGTTAAAGCTCTCCTGTGGGAGATCCGGGGTTAATGCCTCAGTGGGATGGAAAGTGAGTGGGGCTGAAGGATCTGAAGGATCTTGTTGGCCTAATCCACCAGGACCACCGTAATAGAGCTACCATATTACCATATTAGCTTTAGGATTAAATCTCCAGAATTATCTGAGTAGCTGCCTTTGTTTACAAACTACAGAAATGAGGGATCATTTTTGTTTAGTTTTTATTGAATGTATGTAGGCAAACTATTGCATTTATGTTGACATATAAAACTTATTTTGATGCAGTTGTTTTTGTTTTCGTAATTGCAAAAATACACTTAAGTATTGTGATATTATTTTAGGGCCATATTGCTCAGCTCTAATCAGTAATAACATCCAGAGAAGACAAGAAACATTTCTGATGTTGTCATTAATTTCAAAATGAGAACTGAAATAGTCAGGGTTATAAGGAGAAATAAACAAATCTTCCACAATTGTTGAGGACTTAAAAGTAATTGTGGTTGTTTTGTAAAGTCAATCTATTCCTTAAAAAGGCTTGTCAATATAGTGGGAATGACAGCAGGTTTAATGCTGGGGGTCAGCTCCCCAATTATCTATCTTTTTGTTTATGTTTGGAAATTGATAGTAACATATTTCTTACTCTATAAAATGAGATGCTGTAATACTTGCGCTAACACAGTAATAAAAAGTTCCCTGGTATGCTGTCTTGTCCATGGGCAGGTAGGCTGAAACCTCACCAGCATGTCTAACCTACTCTGTCATCTGAAGGAGGTCAGCCTTCTGCTGTCAAATCACTGACAGCCCACACTAACAAACAACACAATCAGTAGCGCCGATGTACTGGGAAAATATAGCTGCTGGCTAATTCAAAACCTGTGCTGTGCAATCCCCTACTAACAAGCCTTGAGTTATCATTAACTGAGCTAAATTAACAGTAGGTGGAGAAACAAGTACGGCAGGCAAGCAGACAAGGCCAAATGATCCGCTCTGCAACAGGCAAACAATCTCATAATGAACCCAGCACCTGAAATATAACCTGAGATAATTTGCTAAACTGCTCTTCTTTTGTAATCACAGAAAACCTGGTGTTTGGCCAGCAAAATACTTCACCTTGCACAAATTTGAAGTGCCAGTTAAAATGTAACAAATGAGCTTTGTGTGAGTAAATGTACATAGTAGATAGCAGCCACTCTTTGGAGGTGTACAGCAGGGTAAAAATGTAAGATAGCAAAACTGTATGATCACCTTGAACACACTAGAATCTCTGATCACACTTTGCACTGTCATGCATTTTAAAAATCTAATCACAGCTGTAAGGTTTGGTATAAATGGTAACCACAAGTTAACAAAAACTCCCGCAAGATTTTATGTTCCATGTTTCAAGTGATCATTTTAACCAAAACTATTTTCTTTCCCTCACCAAGTGTTTTTTGTGGTTAAACCTAATCAGATTCCATGTAGCCATGCCACAGCTGTTACTAAATGAACTGATGATGTGACTGCACAGGGAAGTAGACTTTGAGAGGTGGTAGCAGGTACATGTGACAACATGTAACATGCATGACAAAGTTAAGAAAAATCCAAACGAATGAGTGGAGAAAAAAAAACCAAATGCAGACACTGGGGGCTAGTGAATCTCTTCTGGAGCTTTGGTGAAAAATGTACAATCCACAATTTTGTGGAAGGTTTTAGTGGCCCAACACCTTTCTAAGATACATAATGTTGGGTTTCAGCTTTGATTCGTCTCCCAGCTGTAGCACATACATCCCATAAATAAGTTTGTTGCCAAGTTGAGGTATTTAGCCATCTTCTCCCAAGCTGTATGGTTGAGCACTATTTTGTTCTCCTATTTTTCTGTCCAATTTGGTATGGCAAGCTCTCTTGAGCTGTAGTTTGACACAGCTAACTCCACTCTTACCCTGGTTGAGGGTGAAATCAACCGCATGCTTTCTCTGATCCATACACCCATGTCCCCTGATATTTCTTTTCACTTTCAGCGAGAAGCCTCTCAGGGAGAGTTTATCTGGAGGTTTATATTATACACCAAGATCCCTGCCAGCTAGAAGGAATCACTAGGCCAGAAGCATCCCACCAACTGAAAGCCACTGGGAAGAGGTACGCCTACTGGGAATTAAATCTCAGCCTCTGCGGTAGTAGGTGTCAGTGCACCTGTGCAGCCCCAAATGTGTTGTTTTGTAAGGTTTAGCAGCTGTAGCAGGTGAAGTCAAATGATAGTGAATACACAATTAAGTAAAATCATAACTGGTGGCACAAGTCTTAACTGTGATGCAAAATGGGAATTGCATTTTGTGTCTCAGCATGACCTAGACACACTGTGGATATATCTGGATACAAGACATACGTCTGGACAGGGTTTAATTCTTTAAAAGTGTCAGTTTGTTTGGCAGGGCAACTGCTTTTATTTACTGAAAGGAGGGAGAGGTGTGCTAGATGACAAGCAGGCCTGATGTGACAGCGTGCTGCTGGCCTCAATGTCTACCAAGCTTTGATTAAGACACCTTAATGAGATTTAGCCAGGGGTGGAAAGTACCGAGATTACTTTGTATGCCTGTGGATGAAACACACAATGAACTCAAGGCCCTGTACAACAAATGAACTCCATGCACAAAGTGTATTCATCAAGCTATGTACGTAAGCCATTTGCTCAAAGGAGTTAATCACAGTCAGACAGACAAAAAGTCTATGCCAATGTCTTCAGCCAAACTCTATTATACTGTTGAATGTGCAACAGAACTACAAAACTGGACAGCAACATTTGCATTACAGCTTAATGCACAAACATGCATTTAAAATCAAATGGCACAAAATGCAAATCAGCAGAAAGCAAACTATAATAAAGACAATGTTACTAAAAGTCTGGGACAAATCCTTGGAGGTGAAGAGGTCAGAGGGTAGTTACATGGACTAAAGCCGGTGGCTTATTATTAGCAAAGAGGCAACGTCCTCCAACATAAGATCTTGAATCATAATGATGACTTTGGTAACAAGTGAAAAGGCCCCATTTGTATTGAAGCTGCAAGTAAGCTGCTTCATCTACTTATCTATGACTTCACTTTATATCTTACATCCTTAATAAAGAGGACTCTACATAACTGGTGTGAAGGCATCCCGGGATGGTCCAGTACAAACCCATAATTTACTACAGACTAAAGGTTAACAGGAGCAACATTATGCAAAGAGCCACCAAGCTATAGTTTAACACCTGACTACACCAAACACAGAAGTCAGTATTCCCTGTGAGACATACAGAAGAGTGCATTGGCAGCTAAAGCCTTATTACTGAGGCTAAACCTGTACTTAAACTGCTGGAGAGCTGCCTAGATGTGACTAGGTCACCTGCCGCTCAGTTAAGGTGGATAGTATAGTCTGTTTGCTTGTCAGCAGATGTTATGGTCAGTAGTCTATCTGGATAAAAATCAGGAAATTGAGAAACTGCATCATGTGAGAACTGTAACAAAAACCACAATGTCATCACAAGTCACACTAAAAAAATGGCTTGTCAGGTTGAGTGATCACAAGCCAAGGCATAATCTTTATAACCACTGACCAACAACAATGGACTCAAGACTTTTCTATAAATATTTTAAGGGAAGCCTGCGTTAGGCCACTTGTTTGTGTCTGACAAGAGAAGAGAGCTATTGTGACTGACAGGCTAGATACTGGATGCTGCTGGAAACATCTCTATAGGGCAACTGTGTATAGATGTATCAGATTAAAGTCAAAGTAATACTGAGAAGGAAATGCTATAACACTTATTATTCTGGCATCCTATCACACCTTCATACAAATGCTCAAGGCCTGGCTTTTGGAAAACCAGATATGTGAACATTTCTAATCAACACTGTACATTATTCACTGAAACGCTACTGTAGTTATTTCTGGCTAACCTGCTGCTAACTTGCCCCGTGTCTTCTGCCCATGGTCAGGCAGCCAGCTTTGCATGGGCATGTACGAAATACCTATTTTATTAACAACATGGTTAAATTCGTGTTGCATGTCCTATGTAATAGTGCATATGACCATATTGTAAACTCATAACTGCATCTTTTAACATTTCATTCAGATCTGCAAAATCACTGTTGTATTTCATCTCTGTTTACTGTCTATTGCTGTTTCTTGTTGCTTTTACTGCTCTGTATGTCTGCATATAATGCTTAGTTGTGTGTCGTTTCTTAATACTGCTTGCATGGCTATTTGTGTTGTATTGTTGCTGTGTTATTGTTCTGTACTAATGTTCTTTTGCTTCTTGTTTCTTTGCATTGCATGTGTTGTCTTGAGAAGTCCTGTTTGTTATTGCTATTGTTGTCTTTATGGTGTTCTTCTGTCTTCGTTCTGTAATTTTTATCATTTTATAGGATTCAAAACGTTTCGCAAAAAGACTACAGCTAAAAATTAGCCAGCTGGCTAACACTTGCACATTTACAGAGATGTCGATTAATATGTGTTGTCCTTATAAATAAATTAAATAAAAAATTGACGTTAGCTGCCACTGCTTTATATACCTGCTACCAACAGAAAGGTAAGCTAACCACAGAGAAAACAGTCTATAAAGTCCACAACTGTGCCTAATAAATCTCGCTGACACCCAGTAGATAACTTTTTTCACCTTTCACATTTAATTCCTTTATCTAGCTAACGCCCAGCTCACCTGTGTTTGTTGTGATGTAGAAATTTGTTGTTGAGGGACGTTACTCATAATCTAAACGCATACTACCGACACTGCCTGTGTCGAGCTAATTCCAGCACGGTGTTGACAGTGAAGATGTCCAAGGCTCATCGTATTATCTTAGCGTTAACCGAGTAATCCCGGGCTCACTGCCACTTATAGCAGACAGCCTTTCTGAAAGCACAGCGGCTGTGTGCCGTCCTCTCCCTGTCAGAGTGTTTACCTGCGGGGCTAACGCTAAGGCGCTAGCTGCTACAAGCTAACTAGCCGTGTATATCACTGGAAAACAAACTACGGCAACCGACACACGCGTCTGTCTCAGCGGCACTAACTTACCTCTGCAAGCATCGTCTAAAAGGCTGTACGTGCGGTGGCTCTGGCTAACCCCACCACATTGTAACATGCGAAGAGGAGGTTATTTTCTCGGTTAAAAACGGTCGTATTTCCAATCTCCGTACTCTCTTCGGAGTGTCGCCATGTTTGCAAGGTTTACGTCTAGGGTGCCCCGTTTCTGGACGTCGTGATCTGATTGGCTGCGATGCGATGACGCAGACACACACCCGTGACTGATTGACGGACACAAATGCAGTGATAATCACGACTGACTGACCCAAATACAGGAATAATTTAAATATGTGATATATCTTACCCAGGTTTACCACTATGAAAAAATGTGAGTTTAGTCAACATGTTTAATAATATTAAAATAATCTCAACTATAATATTCGAGGCACTGTGTTGAAAGCTGTTCTTATGTTTTATTGTGAATGTTTGTGTATCATGTTGTATATGGTCGTTTTGCATGGCTGCTGCCTTTGT
Organism: Plectropomus leopardus; assembly: GCF_026936395.1. Lineage (NCBI taxonomy): Eukaryota > Metazoa > Chordata > Actinopteri > Perciformes > Serranidae > Plectropomus > Plectropomus leopardus. Next base: position 14,561,762 of record NC_142192.1, on the reverse strand, counting down.
CAGGTTTAACTTGTAAAAGATTTTTGATTCAACTCTTGAATGGAGGCTACATTTAACAGGTGACACATATTGCATCTATTTTGTATTATTCTTCTTACTTGTGTATATAGGCTATCTGTTGTGCATTGTAGCATTGTACATGTATTTATATTCCTGTCTTTACTAATTACCTACAATCACTTTACTCTTATGAGTTCACTTTGAGGTTCTTTGAAATATAGGCTATATTGCAACTCAGATAGGCTGAATTCCCTGACCAGTCTGATATGTATTTTCATTACGAGAAAAACACCATAACTCCTTTTCAGAATCATTAAAGCCACTTTACTTTTGATCAAACTGATTATAGTTCAGTTTTTTTTTTAATTCTCAGAAGACCTCATCTCCCAAATGCAATCTAAGAGAGCTATTAAGCACGAAAACAACATAATGTACCAAGGTATTTACCATTATTTCTTTTTATTATTTCTATTTTTTTTTTTCAAAATGTTTGTGGTATTGATGACATTTATATCATATCTTAACTGCCTGTATTAATGCATCAGACTGTTGTTCTGTCCTTATCATTGAGGGGAAAAGGAACAAATGCACAATCAGCTGCGCTAATACCTTACAATATTTGATTATTTTTTGAAAACTGTTACTCAGGTTTATCACAGTGAAAAATTTCAGGTGCCTAGCTATTTGACACCAACATAGGTTTGATCACTTAATGTAACTTGCAGCCCAATTTAACATAGTAGTGATCTAAAAAGATTTATACATTTATGATGATAAGTCTCGGGGGAAAAAACCTCCTGACACCAGCCAAATAAAATGTATTATTAGAAGACTGCATGAGAAAGACCAGTGTGCAGTCTGATCACATGGTTGACCAATGACTACCTGCAAACTTGGTGATAATGCATAATTTATTGCTCCAGTGGCAGCTTCATTAACCTGAGCTGTACCTTACACTGCCTGGCAAAGAGAAAGCAGGGAGGTGGGGATGGAAACAGAGAGGCAAAGACAAACAGTCCCAGTGTGACGGAAACACGATTGCTGGCTACAGGAGACCTCTGTGTTGTTCTAGGTCATTATACCTGTCTCCAGGTAGACAGAGCCTCGGCCGGGTCACACAGCAAGCAGAGATAAAGCAAAATAAGGTCTCTGGCTCCTCTATGTCCGGGAGAAAGTAATGCGCTCACCAGGCTGCCCATTCTTCTAACATGCAGGTGCACACATAAGAGACCTCCCCTGCCCTCTCATGTTTCTTATGTCTCTATGTCCCTCTGGCTTTCTATGTCTTTCTCTGTCAGTCTGTCATACACTCACACACATTTTACGACAGTAGACTTTATACCCATCCTTTATGACTTACAAGCCTGTTGTGAGTGAAACAGGTGACAAGATAATTGGTGACAGTTCTTCGAGGCTAACCACATAAAACCTGAGCAAATTGGTTTGATTTTTTACAAAAACATGGAAAGCAAGCAATGAGCAACTTAACAAGACATGGCACCAAAAAGATAGCAAAAAACCCCAAAAGTAATAAGAAAATACCTGTAAATAAGCACAAAAAAGTATAGTAAAAAACAAAAATAAACAAGAAAATGACCCCCTGTAAAATTATTTTAAATTATATGGTTATAATAATTATACTTATAGTTTTCTGGACATTTTCCTTTGGAGTGTTAATTTTCCTCTTTTTTAAACAAATTTTTGAGGCCATTTTCTCGCCACCTTTTAATAATATCTTGAAATTTGCAGGACATTTCTTGACAAGTTCCTCATTGCCTTTTCCACCATGCTTTCAAAAGAAATGCAACAAATTTGCTTTGGTTTCAAGGACTAAATAGCTTGTGAAAGGCATCTCAACACAGCACAGCAAAACCGATGTCAGTCCAGGTTTCAAGGGGTTCAGTGATATCTCATATGCAGGAACCAAGATAACATTGGCTTGCTGATCAACCTGTTTCGCAGGTGCTCATCATGTGCCTAGCTTTTAAAACAGAAAATACATTAAGTACATTTCATTACATGCAATGTCTTTAAACCTCAGGAAAGTCTGGAAAAACAGGTGTTACTGTGTTCTTAAACACGCATCACTGACCTGCAGTGTTGTATCTTCATCACTAGAGGTCACTATCGATCCATCACAAACTCCTTGGAAGGTGAGTGGATGTCCTAAAAACAAGTATTAGTGGAATATCTTGAATAAATCACGCTGCGCATGCTCAGTGGTGCACAAAGTACTCCACTCTCTTACTCGAATCAAAGTATTGATACTCCTGGTCAAATATTACTTCAATACAAGTGAAAGTTGCTGAGTCAAATTATTACTTGTGTTAAAGTACAAGAGTACTTGTATTTAAAAACACTAATGCATTCAAAGTACTTAAAAAAACTCAAAGCTTTGTTGTGTTTTATCACAGTCCATATTACAGGTCCTAAGGTATCTAAAACAACCTACTGGATGCACTGACTCACCTCTAAAACCTGTAGAATGGAAAGCTTGTGAAACACAACTAAACAAAAGGACCGCCATTGTCATTTTAATTTTTTATTTAAATTTAACTGCAGTTCTTGTTTGTCTCTCCATTAACTGGTAGCTCAAAACAAACATTCTTCATATCATGCCTTGTCTTGCAAACAGTGGGATTGCTGTAGATGCAGCTTCTTCAAAAAATAATAAATAAAGCAATTATTTAATTAATAAACAACCTACCTTAACAGCCCAGTTACACACTTCACAACCAAAAATAACTTCTAGACAATGTTTTATTTTGGGGTAAAAGCCATCCAATTTTTGAGTCCAAAAGGGAACATTTGTTACCACCGCCAAACAATATGTTTTGGATTTGGTGACTCTGCATTTCAGAAAAGAAAAATTAAAAATATCAGCTGACTTCAAAGCAAATGTAACGAGTAATGAAAGCCTTCATAGAAATGTAGTGGTGGCAAAAGTACAATAATTTTCTTTCAAATATATTAGAGTCAAAGTAATAAATTTTTTAAAAAAAAGACAACACTCAAGTAAAATACAGATACTCAAAAACTGTACTTAAGTAAATGTACTTTGTTACTGTCCACCACTGTGCATGTCCTTCATAGTTTAGGAAACATTCAACAATCTCTTCAAAGGAAAGCACAGCAGTGATCCTCAAACATAGCATACTGAGAAGAGTTTCAGGTTTATTATAGACTGAAACATTTAGTTCTGTGGCTGAAAGTCTGGCAGAAATTTGCAAATTTAAAAAAGAAGAAAACATATAGGTACATACTGCTTCTGCCTTGCCCTGTCACCCCATTGGAAGCAGTGTATTTAGCAATATTATGGTTAAATGATGAGTATTTTCCATGAAAGCAGCTGAAGGCGCAGAGGTGGATGTAGTATAGTGCTTTACTGTGCAGTATGTTGCAGGAGTGGTTTGAGAAGTTTGTATGGGCGTTTTAAACCCACAGAGAGGGAATACTCAACACCCAGAAGATCAGGTCAGGTTAGGATAGGTTCACAATTTTTTCACATCTGTTTTAAAAGGATAGTCAACAGTAAAACTGGTACATTTTTAAATGTAAGTAATACAGGGCAAAATCCATGGTCTTTTTTCACCAACAAACAACACCAGTTGTTTATTGGTGACCCTTTGTGGCATTTTAATCAGTGTTTAGGGTCTGTTTTCCCAGCAGTGGTTGACCCACTGAACCACGGGGTTTTCCACCGACATTTTGTGTTGCGTTGTGTGTTAAGGGCCTTTATGCTACCAAACGCAGGTTGATCTTTTTCTAACCATAACCAAACGATTTTTCAGCCTAAACATCACCATACCATCACCACTGTGTTGTTGAGAAATGTAAAGTTTCAACATATCCTTTACAAAATATGGACCAAATGTAACCAGTCCATGATTTGCAAAAATTTACAACACAAACTTTTTTTTCTGGCAATTGGGTTGGTTTCAGAGGAAACATATGGAAAGTATGACATAATATTTATGTGTTTACATTTTTTGGAAGACCATACATCATATAAGTCACTGAGCAACTCCAGACATATATGACATGTAAAGGAGTCACTGACTTTTCAGAAGCTGTAACCTACTTTTTTGCTCTGCTTACTAAGCCAACGAGTGACCTGAGGCACGGTGTTCATGGTGGTTTGGCCTGGAGGAGGAAGACCTTTGTGTCAGAGGTCAGGAGATGGAATGTGACAGCCAATGGTAATTTAATGATGAAGGAAATGTGTGTAATATGTACACATCTTTGTTATTCTCTGTTATATCTTCAGAATGGGACTTTTTAAAGTTGAAGAAAACACAGCCTCATTTTCAGCCTGGCCATTTGGGGATTTTGGGAGGATTTCATAAACCCATAATGTGTAAAATACTTTTGAAAAAGGGATACTGAAAATTTGACAACTAGACAGATATTTAGATTTTAAAAAATCACCATCCCTCCGTAACAACAAAAGGTATGTCTGTAGCCAAATGGAGTTGAAAATATGTGTGTTTGGAACAAACAGATGGACAGTGGAAATGTGATTTATGCTATCTAAAGAGAGTCCACTGAATTCAGGCTGATCACAGCCACTGTTCTCTGGCAAGGAAGAAACTGTTAACGTTTTACAGTTACCTTGGGGTAAGAGTTTGAGATAGCCTACTTAAAAGATATTTCAGCCAGAAAATTACTTTAACTCATAAAAATAGATCAGTATTTTCACGTGACAGTCATCACAGAGAGGAGATGCATTAATTTGCCAGTTGTTCATTATGTGGCGCAATGTGTGCCCTCAGTTGCATGTTTGTGTGTGTTGCTGCTAAGCCTGTGGTGGCAGGGTGACATACGGTAGATTAAGGGTGACACTGGCTAAATGTTTGCAGATGAGGGCTCCCAATATCTAATCACCACGGTAACAAGGGTCACCAGGGTAGGCCAAGTAGCCCAAGGGGCTGCAGGTATTAATGGGGCAAGATGTTTACCTCAGAATCCACCACTTGTGGGTATGTGAGTATATGTGTGTGTATGTATGCCCTCAATTGTCCCCTTGACCACTCGCCTGAGGGGAAAGTGTGTTTGCCCGCTGCTCTTCCAAACTCCACTTAACACAACCTTCTCCCCTCTGACCTCCACACAATCCACACAGTCACAGACTTGGCAGGAGGAGGAGAGTGGACACTTCCTGGTGCACATCGACCGTGTCATTCTAGCACTGTGTGCACATCCCTGTGGTCCTACACTAACCACCGATGCACATGCACAACATAAGCTGGATAGTTTACCGACCATGTGGGGAACATATTTTTCAGTGAACAACTTTAGGTATGACATTGCAGAAAGACAGAATAACAAGACACATGACTCTTCAGCACAGATAGCAGACCCCACAGTTACATCACAATACTCAGCAAGGTTACACAATAACCACAATGCATTATAAAAATGTGAGGAAGAAATAAAAAAGAAGGGAAAAAGGCCTGTGATTCTGAAATATCTTAATTGCAATTACATAAACTGCTACAGTGGTGAGTTATATTTAGCCTGAAAGTAATTTTTTATGGACATTAAGCACTTTTCTACATGAGTATTTAAAGCAAGGTGAGATAAACTGACTGCATTCACAGTGTTTTAAACCTGCAGGGCAAAGCAAGTCTCTTATTCTCCTCACTGATGGAAACATTTGAGGTTCAGAAAGTCATCGTTTTGCATATTTAAAGTGTCGGTACTTGGGTCCCAAGTCAAAATCCCATGTCAGTACAAGCAAGTGCCTCGTGAAGTCCCAACTCCCAAGAGTTTCGAGTCCTAAAAAAATCCTAATGCAGAAAGTCATGTGACTTTAGTCCAGACCCCTAATGAATGATATGTGAATAGGATGAGCCAGGGATCCAAATCAAATCCTAGCCCTACCACCTGAGTCTTTAGCCACTCCTAGATTAGTGGTATGTCAGTCAGGAAAACAGTATGTAATATATCAACAGAGACAGCCCAGTTAATTAATGTAGCAGCATAGCACAAACATCATAACACATCAAAAGTTGAAACAGGAATATGCCTATAGAGCCCTTCAGATACTACCGACTTGCACGTAACTAAATACAATTAAGCACTGAAGCTTTTCTTTAATGACACTTAAGTGCCCTCAGTGTCTTTTAGTGAACTTTTTACATTATCCAGCTCATGTGATTTATGTAAAGGTCTGCTCAACAAGACTAGTGTTGGACATATTTAATAAAAAACTAAAAATATTCAATATGTAGTTGTTCAGTCAATTGCAATTTAAAAGACTTCAATTTCTTTGGCAAGTTTTTGTTTGTTTGTTTGTTTGTTTGTTTGTTTTAAGTGGGTTTTTTATCTGTTCTGCAAAAAAAAAAGACCATTCAGATCATTTGTTGGCATTTTCAAATCAAAGTTTCATGTGATGACAACAACGATTGCATTTAATGTGTAAAAATGTTGAATGTTAACTTCAGGTGCTCAAGCTGTATTTAACTACCTTTATATTATCTGTTAAATTTAACATTGTTTGGGGTTGGAAGGGTGAAAACAGTGAAATTATAAAGAGTGTGGTGTGCTTAATAAAAACTTTTCCAAGAAAAGCTCTTGCTCACTTTCTTTAGATTGCCGTCACTTCAATTTATGGTAAAGAAACAGCAAGCAAGTTTCCCTATTTGAAGACTTCCTGTATCAACTCCAATTAAACCATAAATTCAGTATTATTAAACCTAAAAATACAAGAATCTGTTTTTCACTTTTCCTGTTTTGACTTGTGGACTTTCTTATATGAAGTGAAGTTGCTGGTGAGGTCACCAGAAGGAGGTTTTACAGTGTTAATCGCCCACATTATGTGTTAACTGGGTGGTTTTATTGTTTGTTCACTCCATTCCCATAAAACAAGCACAAAATTGTTCTTTTTATTCTCTCAGTCAGTCTTTTTTACAGTTGGATTTGTACAGTAAAATAATACAGCCATGGAGCGATAAGGAAGATATATGTTTCACTTTTCAAAAGAGTTCAAATAAACCTGCTTTTCATCCATTTAGGAAATTCCACAAAAGCGTTGTGGGGATACTGTGGGCAGGAATACCGCAAGTCTGCAGGGAACACCGCAGGAGAATATTTCCCGGAATTTTGGGGCCTGTGCAACCACAGCAGCGGCTCATTTTTAGTCTGAACGCAGCTCATTTTGAGATAACGCAGGTAGCAGAGCTTTTTGTCTCCTTGACTGTTCCTCTCTGGAGAACTTGAAATGAAAACAATATATGGAGAGAAGAAGACAGGGAGGGAGCAGAGGGGAAGGAGGAAAATATGGGAGAGGAGAAAAAGGTGCATTTTTCAAATGGTGAATAATTAATCTGCCCTGACATGATGCTGCGCAGGACCACTTCCTGTGGTTCAGGTTTCACTGTGTGTGAGTGAAAATGTGCTATGGGGGCAGGGTCCACTTCCTGAACCAACTCCTGATTTTGGGGGCCTCGGATTTGTGGCAAACTTGGATAGAAGATGCAGTGAAAGCAAGACTTTGTAAGATTTAAAAATAAACCAATGAATATTGGTTGCAGAGATCTGTGTAGGAGTAATCAGTGTAAAAATGCAGATTAATAGATGTAAAAAGTACAAATAGATAACCTTTTATTTCAGTTTTTTTTTATCATCCATCAGTCTGGATGAGTGATTTTTACCGTAAAAACTTAAATTAACAGCCCGGGCTATTATTTGCTTAAACCACTAATTTCAACAGGCTTATATCTGGGACAAGTGTCTATATGGGACGGAATTTTATTTCCCTTCATACAAAACTGTTGCACAGCAAAAGTGGCATATACAATCAAACAGATTATTTTAACATCCTTATTACGTCTCTCTTGTTTACTATGCTGATATTATTGTCCTCTTTGGTGCTTGTGGTTTCAGTAAAATGAACTCAATGACTAAACTGTAGAGAATCTTACCAAGCTAACCATGTGTGTAGCATGTCCATATCGACAGAAGTTTGAACATATTTGTATGTGCGATTTAAGCAGCTGACTAATGTTAGCCACAGCAGGTAGCCAAAGAACTTCTATAAAAATGAACAAGATGGTAACCAGGCCTCTATCTAAGACGGGAGTTTATTTGTCAAAATGTGAAGCCACACCAGGGTAGTAAAAGGGACTGGGCTTTTAATTGGGACAGGCTTATTTTTTAAGTTTTAGGGTATTATTATTATTATTATTATTATTATTATTATTAGTTGGGGGGGTTGTTTTTTTCTTTTAAAGGTTTTTCTGCATTGGGTACTTTTAATACTTTAAGTACATTTTTCTAATTATACTTATTTCATTTTATTTAAGTAAAATTTCCAATGCAGGACTTTTAGTACTATTAAAACTTTTACTTTTTTAAGTAAAGTATCTGAATACTTTGTCCACCCCTGTGTGTCGATTGTTCATGCAGGTGCTGTTCATGTGTGTGGCCTCAGGAAGTGGTGTATGGCCAGTTCTAAGCTAACAAAACCTTGTTGAGACATTATTTTTGCCCACCCTAAAAAGTCACGTCAGTCTCACCATTTAATAGCAGAGTTGATATCCCTGCGGTGCCCTCGCTAATAACCCCTGTTTATCTAAAAGCTGTGGAGATTTAACACAGTCAGGTTGTATTATTTCATGAGGCACAACCTATCTGTCTATTCAGTGCTTTGTTTTTGCTCCATTTTGTTAAATTACTTTGCCTTTATTGATTGGTTTTCACTCTCTTGCTGTGTGTGTGTGTGTGTGTGTGTGTGTGTGTGTGTGTGTGTGTGTGTGTGTGTGTGTGACCAGCTTAGGGCTGGCACTGTCTGTTCTGAGGTTTCTGTGGCTGCAGGTAGCGGACCTGTTCACTTAAACACTACAGCTCTAATGTACTCCAGATGATCCAACTATTTATAACTCTCCCAAATGCATGTGCTCTCTCTCTCTCTCTCTCTCTCTCTCTCTCTCTCTCTCTCACACACACACACACACACACACACACACACACACACACACTGCTCTGTCCTGTTGTAATCCTGGCGCCTGGCTTTTAACTATGCTATCATTTCTTCAAACTAGTTTGCTGGGAACATACCTACATATGCACATATGTATGCACACACGCACGCTAGCGCACGTGCGCACACACACACACACACACACACACACACACACACACACACACACACACACACACACACCCCTCAGCATCCCTGTGTTAGTGTGTCCTTCCTTGCATTTATATGCGCTTTTGGTCTCAACAAGACCTTTTGCCTCCTATTTTAAAATAGGTGGTGTAACTTAACACTTTTCCTGTTTTTTTCTTGTGTGCGCCATGACTTAAGTGTGTGTGTGTGTACCTGAGAGAGAGCAAGAGAGAGAGAGAGAGAGAGAGCGAGACTTTGAAAGTTGGCACTAACCCTCACAAAGCAGCCTGAGAAAGAGAATTAGAGAATTATGGGGCATTTAGGCCTGTTTTACAGGACCTGGAAAAAAGAAAAAAAACGGTTAAAAACTGCAAACAGTTCATGTGACACCAAACGCCAGGCTTATAAAATCAGAAAACCAACACCTTCTGAGGGAGAAGAAAAGGAGACACAGACAGAAAAACAACAGTATAGAAAAACAAATATAGTGTGCTAATATAAAACTTTTTTCCAAGTAAAAAAAACAAAACAAAACCCTGATTCAGAGGACAATTGGCTAAAAAAAAGCAGGCCAGTGATAATCACGGCATCAGCAAGACTTTGTTTTCCTACAGTCCCGGCATCTTTTTTTCATCTCGGATTGGTTTTCTTCATTTCTTTAAGTACACTCACACTCTCTGGCGCTGCACACACACTTCAGGCGAATGGCAATGAGTAAACAGTGAGGCATGATGAGTGTTTTTGTGTTTGTGTGTGGAGGTAAACAAAAATGGGAAAAGGGGAGTAAGGTTGAAGGAGAGGAGGAAATGAGAGAGGGGGGATTATTAAACAGGGCAAAAAAGATTAAGTGATAGATAAGAGGAGAGAAGAAGAAGGAAGGAGAGTTGGGGTGGGAACGAGGGAGAAAGAGAGAGGTGGAAAGACAGAAACAGACCACCTCAAAGTAATGAGAGAGAGGACGGAGAAGTGAGGAAGGTGGAGAGAGAAATAGAGAGAGACCACCCCGCTGTGAACACCAGAGGGAAGGCTGCAGATTTCAACGTCTTTTTCGCTCTTAGCACAGCTCCCCTTAGACCAACACTGAGGCTGGAGTCGCTTTTACTGCCAAGTCATCCCTCATCTGTGTGTGCATGAGTGTGTGTGTGTGTGTGTGTGTGTGTGTGCATACTCGCTCATGACAGGGACCCTCAGAACGCCAGTAAACTATGTCTATGCTCTGGTTATTGCTTTCAACAGAGAAAAGCTTGAAAATTCATATAATCCAGGATGATGCAACACTAAGTGTCAGATGCAGTTCTCTCTACTATTAACACAACAAGGAAACACACATTTCCCCATTGACATCCACTCTCCCATCACTGTGAATGGACCTATGTTCAGTCAAACAATGGCCTCTCTCTGTAGAAATAACACACAGTGTGTTGTGCGTGACCTCAGGCTTTTCCATACTGATAGTGTAGTGCATGATAAGAGGCCACTGTGGTTTTTATAAGGTAAACACGAAGAAATCTCCATCAATAGACCCCTAAAGTTCCCCATTTTAAGCCAGAATTAGAAAAACTCAAATCCAATAAAGGGACTTTGTATAAGGCGCGGTAAATTAAGTTAGGAGAAAGAGCCTATGTGTTTGAGTGAGTCGTGCTGCTCTTTGATAAAGCGCGTATGTTTATATTCGTAAAATGGGGTCACTGTGATATTGTCTGGTATGTGGAGAGTTATAAGAGGCTTGTACTTAACTCAATCTGCAAGATAAACAGCCTCGGGCAGCAGTGCTGAGAGGATTCGCATAAGTTTGTTCCCTCCTTCCTGCCCCCTTTTCTTGACTCTGCTTCCTTTTTTTCTCACTTGTATATGTTTCATTTTGAAACTCAGATATTTTTCTTCCCACCCTGTTCTCTATGATCCATACTCCATCTCCTCTGCTCCATCAATCTGCGAGGTATGAGTGAACTGAGTGGCTGACTTGTGGAGGTGAATTTGGCGACTTGTGGTCTAGCTGGAGGTCGCTGTGGTCTGCGGGACAGGGGGTCGGTTTGAGAGGTCACAGGTCAGGAGTGATGGGTGCAACTGGCACCATCCTCAGGGAATGAGTGTGTGTGTGTGTGTGTGTGTGTGTGTGTGTGTGTGTGTGTGTGTGTGTGTGTGTGTGTGTGTGTGAGTGCGTGTGTGTGTGTGTGAGTGTGAGTGCTCATTATGAGCTGCTTTGCATTGACTTCCTTTCTGTCACTCTATTCCTTCCTGCTTTCTTTAGAGAAGCTGTATGTGACATTCAAAGCAAGAATATAGCAGCAAACTTTTTGCTCTGTAAAAAAAAAAAAAAAGTGGAGTATGAGCATCCTGAGCAGAGCCCACCTTCCTGTTCCCCCAGTAAAATAGCATCGCTTTGTCAGTGCTTTGGCATTGGTACGTGATTCCAAAAGGCACCTTTCACATGCCCATGAAACGCCGCTAGACAGCGTCTGCTGAGAATGCGGCTGGACAGTACTGGTAATGGTGTTATTATACTGTATACTGCTGGACAGCATCTGCCACGTCCACATGATACACACAGGCAGCTACACTTGATAACACAGCTGGATGGAAGCTTTTGCATGCACATTTAATGCAGCAGGATGAAGTAAGGTTGAAACACTGTTGGTCACAATGTAATATAAGAAGTGCAAGGGCGCCTGTGGGGCAACTGGGAGGGGCGGTGGATGGGCCCACAAACTATTAACTTTGATGCGGGAGTCTGGTGTTCACTTCCTGTCTAAATGTGATGTTTTTTCTTCGACACCTTATCATGTGCCTACCTCCCCTAATCCTGGCCATCCCTGTCCTTGTTGCCTAAATCTAACCATTAGTACCAGCATGTGCGTTTGTTGACGGCCCGGCATTGGTTGCTACGTGCTGCTGTTGCCAATACATAACCACATGCCGCATCATCCCACCATGTGCACCTGTTGACATCCCAGAGTGTAAACGGCATCCTGGAACATAAATTGCAGATGCAGAAGGATACCTAGAGCGTAACATGTAGGCGCGGTAATCCACTGCAAAGCAGCAACATGTGACGAGTTGGGATGAGAACGTTTTGGTACCCCCCATGAGTTAACACCATTAGCTCTGTCAGCATTGTTGCCATTAGGGTTAGGGGTAGGAGTACCTATTGAACAAATCATAACGCAGATTTTGCTGCCTCATTTTGGTGCTATATTATGTGAGTAGCGAGACAGAGAGCAAACATGAGCAAGATAAAGCAAGGGAGCATGTGTCTGCCAGTGACGGTGAGGTGGCAACAAGCAGAGATGAGAGTATGAAGTGAACGTAGCCGTGCAATGTGTGCACAGTTAAGACTGTGTGTCCGTGAATAAATGCTACAACTCCGTAAGACCTGAGCCAAGCTCCTGTGTCTTTATTTTGCTGTAGTCCTGTAACTGTTATGGTTGGTTTCGTTTTTATTTGTATGGTGAGTTTGTTAATAATGCTTTGCATTCATCCATATTTATATTTTCAAGTATACTTTAAACTGTTAAGTATACTGTATTCATGTAAATGTTACATTTGCATTTGCAATTAAAAAGAGCCTTTCTTTAGTGTTATCGGTTTTGTGCTTGATTTTTTTCTGTTAATGCACTGATGTTTTAAAAGTATTGTTTTAGCACCGGTATCATTTAAAAATATATATATAAAAAAAGAAAGACACCCAACCCCTAATACTGTACAGGAGACGTTTCTGAACCATAACTTCATCACTTGATACCACTAAATCCTACACACCAGACCTCTAAATAAGGTGTGCATGATGATGATGAAAAGGCAGAAAACACTGGAAAAAGGAAAATTGAACTGCAACCTCTACATTCAACCTTATTATGCTCACAAATTCTGCTATTCACCAAAACAGATTTTTATCTGTGCTCTGTGTTCGCAGTTCACTGGGTTGCAGTTGGTTATGCAAAGCAGTACATCAGTGCAGTTCAGCTAACGTCCTCAGGTATGATTCTCTTGATTTGATAATAGATGCATGAATCAAAAGCAGCTGAATACAAATATAAAGAGACTCTAGCACACACACACACACACATACACTAACAACTGCACACACACTAACTGCTTCAGGTTGAGATGAAACACAGATAATTAGCTCTAATGGAAACCAGACTTAAATCTCTCTCTCTCTCTCTCTCTCTCTCTCTCTCGCTGTTTGTGTGTGTGTCAGTCCAGCTTCCTCTCCCCCCCTGTCTTTCTGTAGTGTTGAGGGTTAATGTAAACCAGCTCATGTTACCCCGTAATGGGGAACTTCAGAGAAGGATGGAAATGAGGGAGACAGCAAGCTGAAAGAAGTAAAAGAACAGGCTTCTGCAAGTTCAAACAACTAAACAAACAACAGTGGGCCTACTGACTGTGCAGAGGCGTGAGAAATCCATTTCTACAAAGATTTACAGCTCCCGGTATTATTAAAACACATACAGGCCTGCACCTTTGACTCTTAGATGAGTTTGATGAGTGCAAGCCCAAAGCAAAGAGATATAAACTGTGATTAATGAGCGGGAGAGAGTGTGTGTCAGTCATCAAAGAGTTTATCATAGCACGCTTATAACCAGAGAGCCAGATGCCTTCACACTGATAACAAGCGGTCATCCCATTACCTTCAAACATCAAAGGGGGTAAGGAGCTGAGATGCAGGAGCCCTCTTCCCTCTGTCTCTCTCTCTCTCTCTTTGTGGAATGCATTTCCCTGTTTGGTAGGCGTGAGAAATCTCCCTCTGTGTGTCTATAACCTATATATGTGTGTGTGTTTCAAAGCCTCAGAGGTGACATTCCTCCGTGTCAGAGCAACAGCCTCAAGTTTAAGATAACACGGCCACGGTGATCTGAGGGTGGGAATCGATTCCCCCCGGTGGCAGGCGAGGGCCTCGGGTCAGAGCTGATGGCTTTACCTTCCGCACGCAACCTGTGATGCAAAAACACAGTAATGCTCCCATAATCATCCCTCAACAACCCTGATGGAGAGATGGAGAACACACTGTGAAGTGTATCTCAGTATCTTTCATCCACTATGTCCAATTGATGTTATTGCAGTATTCCTGTAATAGACTATTCCTTTATGGACATAACAGTATTTCACTGTGAAGATTAAGGGACCAGTGTGCAGTGGTCAGATTCTTATTATTCAGATTCTTTACGTAAGTAAAATTACTAATACCACACTGAAAAAAATACTATATGACATATAAAAGTACTTAAGTAACGTAAGTAAGTATATTCAGGAAAATATATTACTATTAAAAGTAAAAGTACCCAATTCAGAAAAATCTGAAAACTCAAAATTATTTAAAAGCAATAGAAAAAAACACCCTCAAAACTAGAAATTATTTAAAAATAAATAAATAACACAGCCAAACCCTCAAAAAAAAATCACTCCCAAATTCAAAATTATTAAAAAAAAAAACGGAAAAAAACAAAAGTAAAAAATAATGTAAAGAAAATGGAAAAAAAGACTTAAATGTTCAGCAAAATAGTTGGCAATTCATTTTATGTCAATCGACTGATTAATCAACTACCCTTTGCAGCTGTGCTTGTATAAACTCTTTGGTAATTTAATTTACAACAAAACATCATATTCTATAAACTGTACTTGTGGTTTTTATGCAAAAATCTTAATGTGTAATGTAGCTAAAGCACTCAGACAAATGTTGTTAAGTAAGTACAGTATTTCCCTCTGAAATGTAGTGGAGTAAAAGTATAATGTGACATGAAAAGAAAATATTTCACTTTCAGTGTGTATAAGATTTGAGTAGATATATTGGCACAAATGGACAACAATATAATAAGTATATATATTGTGTGTAGTCTCCTGAAAAAAGGAATTGCCGTATTTTTTGTTATCTTAGAATGAGCTGTTTATATCTACATAGGGAGCAGGTCCTCATCCACAGACATTGCCATATGGAACCGTCATGTTTTTCAGTTGAAAAAAAAAGTTCAGAAGAAAGTCAATTTTTTGTGTCACAACTGAATGCGTCATCTCGATGCAACTTGATCTATCTAAAAACCAACATATTTTTCCAAATAATTTGGAATATTCAGGAAAAAATTGATAACAACTAGAAAGCCAGTTTTGAGTTACACATCATATACCTCCTCTAAGAATATTTTGTTTACTATAATGTCTTGTTTTGATCATTTGTGGTGTTCATATGTGAATAACTACCACTTTATTTGATCAGGATTGTATATTTACGTAATCACACAGGCTATTCACTTTTCTTTATGACCCGCATCCACCCCTTTTATCTGTTAGAGCTCTTGGGGTAGCTGCTGTCGCACCTGCAGGAGACTCCCATGCTGACCTGTGGCTCCGAGGACATCTGGGAATATCATGCATGTCTCCCACAGCTCCACATTCACCCTGTTCAAACAGACCACCAGCTAATTATGGCTTTCCCAGATCCCTGAGCTCAAGAAATCACTACAGAATAAGCCACGGGTATGAGATGTTTTCTTTTGGCCCCTCCACTGTGGTTTAGTTAACTGGGGATTCAGCAACAACCAATGAAAATAAACTCTCTACATCAGCTCACAGTGCTAAGACTATGGAACATGAGTTTGTCTCCAAAAATTTCAGGCATTTAAAGCAATTTTTGTGTGTTAGATAACCACCCTCATGGCTTCATGGTCTTGAAATTGACCAGTTCATTATTTTACAATTGAGTCTGTTGTTACAGAGCTTACCTTGAAGTCTGTAATGAATATCCAGACAACTGAGAGGTAAGAATGATACTTTCATTTTTTTATTCAAGATATTACCAAATATTTACAAAACTCAAAATGCACAGACTCCAGATCCATTCAGCATTCTGTGATATCCCAAAAATAAATAACTTTTATTTGAGTGTGTGTGGGGGGCTTGGAACCTGCGTAGAAAAATAAATACAAAATACTTCATTTGCTGTGAAACATTGTCACAGGGAATATGGAATGAATTGTCATTTTTCTCTTGTGTTTCAAAACAGAGCAGTCCCTCAGAGCTCATTTTGTTTTCACAACATTCATAGTCGCAGTGGTCTTTCTTTCTTCATTTCCGTCCTGTCTGTCCTAAGTGCTCCCTTGCAAACATTACAGTCCTTGCAAAGGGAAATATCAAAAGTCTGCTCTCCTCTGAGGCCTGAAGAACACAGCCGCTGGATCCTCAGCTGTGTTTGGCCTGTTTCAGTCTCTGTGAAGGCTCAGCCAGATGCACTGGTTCTTCAGTTTGGATAATCTGTGAAAGAAACATATTTTTGTTGGTAAGAAACAAAACTTTAATACAGAAAAATGTATGGTTTTGTATATTTGTAAGATGCATTTGCAGGAATGTAATCTGGCTGTGACCTTTGGGGTAAGCAATGTAAACATAAATCTGTTTCCAGGAAAGAATTCATAGGCAGTAGCTGTGTATCCTGATATGAGAAATTAACATTTGAAGTTGAAAGGTGAAATATTTTGCAGATAATATACTTATATTTTTTTGCACAATCTAGGGACCAACACACCTTTCATAATGAAATTAAACAAGCTTCATAAATTTTAAAGGTGTTTAGTAGAAATATCACAATTGAAACATTTTAACTATTATTTTATTTATTTATTTTTGTAATCTGGATGGCAGTGAGTAAAATGCGCAAATGGACATTTTGGCACAGCTTGCCTCCCTGCAGAATAAAAAGTAAAACTCGCTCAGCTTACCATGCTGTGCCATCAACAGCAGCCCTGCTAGTGAGACGTAGTAGACAAGGACCACGAGCCCCCCATCCTCCAGACCGAGAACGCGTAGCTCAGGCGCTCGTGCGCCACGTAGCTGCAGCTTGTCCCTCGCGCGTCAAGCTCGTCGCTCTGCAGAACTTGGCACAGGAAGTCGATGTACCGGGCTGCCAACTTAAGCGTCTGGATCTTGCTGAGTTTGTCCGACGGGAGGGTGGGAATTATCTTACGTAACGACGTGAATGCCTCGTTGAGGGACTGCGTCCGTTGCCGTTCGCGGATGTTGGCCATCACGCGCTGTGTCTGTAGGTCATCGAAGGAGCGCGTGGGGCTGCTGCTGGCTTCGCTGTCTCCGCTCCCTGCACTGCCACCTCCTCCTTCGCAGCTTTTTCTACATTTCTTCTTAACGTGGCTCAGACTCTCTGTTTCTCCTTCCTCCTCCTCCTCCTCGTCCGCGCGCCTCCGTGTCGCCCGCCGCTTTCTCGCGCCTCTCCGCGGCAGCTGACGGTCGGTCTCCTCCTCACTGTTCCCCGCACTGTCCATTGGGGAGGAGTCCTCTTCCCGCATCGTCTCTTCCAAAACTTCTCCTGTTGAGTCTGTAGGAGCCTTATAACCCCTGACCCCAACCCACTACCCTGGCTACAACATAAACAAACACGACAGGTAGCCCAATAAGAACTGTGGCCTGCAGAACAGGGGCGGGCTGGTATTACGGTAAATCTCGTGCGCCACGGAGAAGCAGAGGTGTCTGCCAGACTGGGACGTGCGGGGCTCTTATAGCGGGGAGCGGGCAGGAGGATTTTGGGGAGCGCTGTGATTGGGTGAGGAGGGGTGTAACATAATACTACAAGCCAGGGGAAGCAGAGTCTAACTATAATATCAGAAATGGCGTTTAAGACTCCTTAAGGCTCCCTTACACACGATTGCGAAAGAGGGTGTATAAGGGGCGCGGTGTTATTCAACCATAGGTGTAGTTTTAGGCAGTAGGAACTGTCCTTTTAGGAATTTATTCTTTCTCCCTTCCCCACTACAATGTATTTCTACATTGTACTCTTGGATTTCTTGTAGATTAAACAGAGCAACTTAAATCTCTTTTTAAAGTCTGAAGCAGGGATACTCAACTTGCTTTGCTCGGGGGGCACTTTTGCAAAATGACAGAAGCCCCACACATGTTTCTAGGATTTCAGGAAGTTCGGAGTTAAGGGCATTTCTAGAATTTTAGGACTTCTCTAGGATTTTAGAAGTTTCTAGGATTTTTAGATATTCTGGCATTTTTGGACATTTCTAAGATTTTAGGACAATTATAGTATTTTTTTAATGTTTCTCAGGCTTTAAGACATTTCTCAGATTTTAGGACATTTCTAGGATTTTAGGGCATTTCTAGGATTAGAGGCTTACTTTAGACCTCTGTGGGGGTGTGGGGGATCCTCCACTATGAGTTTTTTTTTGACAAACAAGCTCTATTTTGATGCTGTTTTGTGCACTCTGGCACCCCATGTACACTAAAAGTACAAAAACAATTCCCAATGTGAATCGCTTTTCAAAAAATATTGTGAATAAGAAAATGTTTGGGGGCGGGGGCTGGGGGGGCACCTGGTATTTTAACGGGGGCCAGATTTGGCCAGCGGGCCATAAGTTTAGTACCACTGGTCTATAGTATAACACTTCATAAAGAGCTACTTCAAAATGGGTGGATTCCCTATTGCGAATAAAACTAAGACAATGAGAATATAACAGAAATTCCTCCACATGCCTGTCGTCTGTTTTAGGCCGCAGGTCTCCCTGCACAAGTCTAGACACTGCCTGAGATGGGAGCAGTGGTGGCGGTGAAAAATATCAGACCTACTGAAACACAGGAGGTTGCCACAGCAGGAGGTCTCTGCTCGTAAGCAGACCGAGGTGTTTATTTTCCCGTCAGCGGCCCCGCGTTGAGGTATGCGCTTAAATAGGTCTAACTCCCGCAGGGAGGTGGACACCGCGGCTCAGGTTTAAAAGACAGGCCGTCCCAGGGAGCTCTCAGGGCGGATCCGTGCTCACAGCAGGGTCGCAGGAGGCGGTGTACGGCTGGAGCGCAATGCAAACATTGGAGGTGATAAAGATGAAGAGAGAGCGAGAGACAGAGAGAGAGAAAGAGAGAGACAGAGAGAGAGAAAGAGAGACTAAACACGCACACATGACCACCCAGCTCTGGAGCCTACCAAGATATAATATCAAAATCCAGCAGAGATACCTCTACGTGTGGCTGAAACTAGATCTGGCCATTTTTGAAGGTGGTCCACGGTATGAATCACCCACAGGGAGGCCTCACCTCTGATGAGGGAGGATGACACGCTGGTCCCTTTGTATTAGGACGAGCCGCCGCAAAGCCTGGATCTCCCTGTACCGATTCAATTTACACCTCAGTGCTAAAGATAACATCCAGAGTCACGCAGTCATTTGTGATTCAAATCCTCCAAATCTTAACGTATTTGCACGTGACACGGTCGATAAGGCTTTTAAGGGTCAGAAAAACTTCAAGTTGTGATTATTTTAGTTTTCTTTTGAAGGAAACATCAACCTGCCTGTGTTTCTATGTCACACCTGTTGAAGCTAGCCAGGTAAGACAGTGCCGCTCTCCAAGGTGCTGAAATAACACGCCTGACGCTTCAGTGTTGCATGGATTACTGAACGGGCCTATGGGCACAGGCCCACGGGCTCAAGTGTCCGCCTCTATCTGGCCTTCACCTGTGAAATGTCTCTCAAATGAACACACACTAACCAGGAAGAGACTCAAAATGACCACCAAAAGACCACAACGACATGCAAACTAACTACGAAAAGGGTAAGCAACCACAGAGACACAAAAACACAAAAAAGGCGTAAAGACTAAAGTCTGTGTGTATTGCGTCTATGCATGGGCTGCATGATATGCAAAACATTACAATTATTTTGGCAGATATTTCGATTACGATATGAGACAGAATTCAGTGTACCAACAGTGTTCTGATACTAGTGAGTAAATGTCACCAAGTACATTTACTCAAGCCCTGTACATAAGTACAAATTTGAGGTACTTGTACTCTACTTGAGTATTTTCTTTTCCCCCACTTAAACTTTTACTTAACTATATTTAAGAGGGAAATGTTGTACTTTACACTACACTACATGTATCTCACAGCTTTAGTTACTTAATAAATTACGATTTGTGCATAAAAGCCATTAGAAATGTTTATAAAATATGATGTTTTGTTATGAGTTAAGTTAAGTTAAGTTAAGTTTATACAAGTAGGGCTGCCAGGACAACTCAATTAATTAATTAAGGTTAATGACAGAAATTGCCAGCTATTTTGACAAGATTGTAAGTCTTTTATTATTATTTCCTATAATTAAATTTTCTAGGATGCAGTTGTTTTTTTCCCTTACGTGTGAATTTTATGGTGTTTTGCTTCTATATATATTTTGGAATAATTTAGTTTTTTTTTTTTCAAAAAATAGTGAGTATTTTCAGTATTTTTCTATTTAAAAAATGATTTTGATGGTTTTTTTCTTGTTTAAATTATTTTGATGTGTTTTTGCTCTTTGGTTTTAGATAATTGTGAGGCTATTAGATGGGGGGGTTTTTTTTAGATTTTTATTCATTGGGTACTTTTATTTTCATTTGCAATATTATGCTTTATTTTCTTTTGTTTTTTTTAATGCAGCTCCTGAGATTTGAATATTGCACTTGGCCATATTGCAATTTCGATCATATTTGGTTAATTGTAATTGCAATCACTGCAATGTAGGAGAGGTGGTGGGGACTTCTGCATGTTTGTGCCCATTGGCCCCATATCTCATAATCCATCCATGTGTGTAGAAACCTGTCTAAAACTCTAAAGCCTGCACTGAAAATTATATTATTACTGTTTCAAACATTTATACTTTGAAAATAGTACTAGATCCAGCATACTAATATTACAAAAAATGTATTTACTGTAAAAAAAAAAACAAAAATTAAAAAAATTAAAAATTGCCAAGGGTAGCCCTATCGATAGAGCAATTGTTAAAATTACACGTTAAGTTGTTTTCTTCAAAATTGTGGAGCGGAGCAAAGAACACAAATTATTGTAGCTTACAGATTTATTTTTAAAGCAGCAATAAGTAACAGGCTATATTAATTGAAATATGTTGGGGACTTGCTTTCGGCTCGTTTAGGTCACGTCCAATTATATGGGGGTTTTGTTTTTCAAACGTTGTAAAAAAAATAATAAAAAAAAGTCTATATAACTTTAAGTGTTTGTTGTCCAGTTCTGTGGTTTCAGTAACTGGCCCACAGTTTGGATAATGATGACATAAATATAAATTCATCAGTTCAGCCATTTCACTATTAAGCTCAATCCAGTCTCCAAGGACTAAAGTTTATATAGGATAACTTTGAAACTTTGACTCAGGTGTTCTCCAGCAGGTCCGTCATAAAAGAGATGTAGACGATTGCAAGACGGAGCGTGTCGATGCGGGACAGTCTCTTCTCGTAGGCGAATGTGGGAACTTTCCTCCTCAGTTCATCAAACGCCTCATTCAGGCTAAACATCCGCTTCCTCTCCCGCACATTAGCTGCCTGTCTCTGGACCACGGTGATGATCCTCCTCCGTTTGGCCTTGCCGTGATGCCCGCGGCTGTAGCACCTCGGTGCGCTCATCACCAGATGCTCCGCAGCGCGCTCGCCGCTCTCCAAATCGCTCCAGGGCGAGTTGCTTAACCGCGTCTGATTGCTCGGGCTAGATGCGTCATTTTCCACCTGCTGTTTTAGTCCCAAAGTGTAATTTTGCGGAAACTCCGTCCGGTTCATGTCACTGACAAAATGTATTAACGTGGAGTCCACTTGCATCTCGGTCTCAAAGTGCAGCCTCACAGAGCATACGTCACTTTTATATGTCTGCTACTTAGTCAAGCGCAAAAACTGACGCCAATCAGAGTTTTCAGGACTAGCTGATATCAATCACCAGACACAGAGACCAAAGCAGGAGAGCATCAACAAGTAAATCCAAATTTCTCCAAATCCGGTCAAAGCACGACAGGGTGAGATCCTATTTGGCTCAAGTCCAAGGGCCCCTCCTGCTGTTTTAATAAGTCGTCTATGCCTCCTCACAGCGCGACATCTTTCATGTCCCCTCTATCACTAAATTGAGTCTATTTCTAATGCTGTCTCGCCCAGTGAGTTGGTTGAATCTGAGGAGAGAGGCTTAAAAGGGGCCGAGAGGAAGCTGGAGGGCCCTGCCAATTGATGCACTGTCCTCCTGGAGGCCCTTAATGAGCTTCTGAAGAACGGAGGCTCTTGACAGAGGGTCATACAGTCTTGTTTGCACTCTCCCCTCTGCTTCAGAGGCTAAATAATGACACTTTTATCACTTAAACAGGCCGAGCGAAGACCAAATAGAACATTCCCTAACAGTCACTATACACCACGCGCTTTTCTGTTGCAAATTAAAGCAAATAACTGTCCGTTCCCATGGCAGGACAGAGTCCACACTGCAGGACTGCTGAGAGTCACTGGTGTAACTGTGGGCTTTATGGCTCTGGAGAGAGAGCCTGGACATTATAAGGCAGCGATACTGAACTTCAGGCCAGCGTGCCAAATCTGACCCCTGATAGGATGCCAAGTGGCCCCCCAACCATTTTCCAATTCACAATCAAATAAAGTGATTCACATTGGGAATTGTTGAGATGCTGCGAACAGCCCCTGGCCTCCTGTCATATTGAAAAAAGTGGCCTCAAGCAAAGCAAGTTTAGTATGGTATTCTACATTAGAGAGACCAAACTTGTTATTGTTGTTGATGATGAATTGTGATGAAAAAGATATTGAGAAACAGTCTGATCATTTAAGTCTGAGCTGCTTTCTTGTTAAACCTTTATTGATACAAACTCAGTGAACTCAGTCTGTTCACACTTTACTGAAAACCAAAAATGACAAATTTGATTCATGATATCCCCACAACTTCGCATGCTGTATTTGTGTAAGATTGGGTTTTTGGATTTTGGGTGAAAGTAATAGGTTGTGTCCATCTCAGTTGTTATGAGCAGTAAACAGCACATTTTTCCTCAGCTGACCATTGGGAGACATCTACAGAGTTACCACATTTACTTCGTCAAATAGAACTTTCTTCTAGTTTTACCCAATAAAAGTTTTTCAAATCTAATTTTATTATACTTATATCAGGCGGTTTGACTAAAAACACAAACACTGATTTGCCTAATAACTGAACAGGCAGCAAGAAAAGGTTGGATTTCATGCATAAACACAGGTTCTATCCAGAACAAAAACAGTCTCCAGACTTTTAGTCTCTTGGGGTTAAATAACTTACTCAAGGGCAACTCAACTATTGTGGTTTAAGGAGGAGAAACAGTGCTGTTCTAAAAGTTTCTGAGTTCAGCAAGTGCTAGTGGTTTCAGAGCCCACTCATGATGACAAATTGCAGAGGCATGGAAATATTAAACTTGCAGCTTCACAGAAATGGACTAACTAGGTAACTGGTCATATTAACACTGTAAAAACTGTATGATTCATGAGGATAAATTCGCTTTTGGTTTGTCCCTTCTGGGAAGTCAGGGGTTGTGATAGTTCTCAGAACAGTAGCTTTGCAGAGATGCACATTTCAGCTGAGGTTGCCATTTTATTTAACAGGTCACTACTCTGTTAGTATGTAAATGTATCCAAGTGGTGTCCTTGTGCAGTTATCAGGTTTGTATGGTCATGATGAGTACTAATTGTTTCTTTGGTTATGATGCCAGATAATAGCAAGTTTGACAACACTATTTTAATCTGCCATACTTAACATTTATAAGCAGTGTTTGAGAAATAAACAAGTGGTTTATGACCTATTATAATGTGGTTTCGGACATATAAAAGATAACTTTTAATTGTGTATCAATGTAAACGACTATGAATCCTCATATGAAGTATCCATAAACAGACAGCATTATTTAACATATCACATGTAACAAAATATCTTTATGAGTTTTGATTACATTTAGTAACAATTTCAAGCCTGTGCGGGAATGAGTATAAACAATGCCATGTCTAAGGGAGGGCAATGGGGGGCAGTGCCTTCATAGTATTAAGCCAGGAATTCCTTCTGCCCCCCATTAACTGTGGTGAATATTTTCCCAAAATTTGCAGTCCTGCTAGGATGTTACAACAATTATTGCAAATTCAGCCAGTCTCCTGTGAATTGTCCACAACCTTGCAATTTTGAAAACCACATCATTACTGCAAATTTGACTATTACAGATGGGTAAAATCTCATTTAATTGTAGAGCTGCACAGCATATAGATTCTGTAGAACTGTTAGTATAATATTACCCAATAGTTACCAACAGGTTTAACAACAGGGTCCAGCCTTTTCAATGTTGTGTGTGAGATTGTTGGGATAGTTTAGCTACACAGTGTTGGATGTTAGTTCCCGTTGCCGTGTCAGCTCGTGCTGAACACCCAGAGCGAACTGGAGGAGAGCAGCTCACGGAGACAGTCCCTCAGCGCTGCTTTGAACGACAGCTACAACTGAATCACTGGCGATTATTTCTGTGGGAAACACAGAATACTCACACTATTTTTGCAATTTTCACTCACTTAACAATTTTATTGCTAAACCCCCCTACCTATAAACATTACAACATGCATTTAGAGGATTTTTGGAAAAGGTGGTGTGAAATCAGACATTTAAGGCCGCAATAATCCCCAAAACAGCCGACAAAATCCTGGAGGGACTGATTTTTAACCCCGCATTAATCCATAGAGAGATAATTGTAATTATTCACCTACAATAATGAATACAGTTTGTGTTGTTACTGAATAACTAGTCTTGTGTTTTTTGTTATATATGTATCATTAGTCTTTTGAAGAACGAAACCTATGGGAGTGGTGGCGGTATGTAAAAGTTGTGCTTAAATGGTATATCTAAAATGATAAGTACCTTAATAAACATATGGAAATGTCTTTATATTTGGTTAAAAGACATAAAATAGTGCTAGAGACCTTCAGTTAAGCATTCTGCTTAGAAATGCTAAATAGGGTGAAGTAAAATTAAGTGTAAGTGCAGTTAATTAGTCATCATGGATTTTAAGTAAATTACGGAAGCATATTACTGCCACACCAGACAAAAAAAGATCAGTATCAGGAAATAATGCAAAAATTTTCTTGTTATGACAAGACACATTTATCATAACTGATGCATGGTAATTGGCCTAGACTTGTTTAATGTAACAAAAAAATATTACGTTTTAACATGTAACATTAAACAAAATAAATAGCATCTTGTTATAACAAGAAAAGTTTCTTGTTAGAACATCATAAGTTTGCATGACGTGATCATGGGAAAATATCTTTTTAAACAAAGAAACTTTTCACATTATTACCTGATAATGATCAGTTGTATTTTTTCCAGCAAGGCAGCAATATGCTTCTGTATTAAATAAAAGATTTTCGATTTTTGTTCACTGAATGAAAATGGTCAAGACAAGAGGAACTTGGAAAGGCTGTTCTCCATTTCTTATACGTCTGGCAGTTGCCTTGTGGAAGTATGATAAACTTTCAGTAGCATGTTGGTGGTGTGATCATGCTGTGTCACATCAGTGATAAACCAGCAGTGACTTTGTGCCTTATGCATTCCTGTGTGCTTAATCCATATACACAAGAGTGTGAGCGCACAAGTGTCTGTCTTGTAAACACACTCCAACCTAAGTGTACCTTCTCCATCTCCCTCTGCTGCCTCTTCTTCCTCCCGCTCTCTGTTTTCCCGACAGGCAGATAAACATGATGGGACATTCCGCCGGTTGTCGTGGAAACGCTGAGAAAGCACAGCTGGGCGGGAGAATATGAGGTAATCTCACCCTGGGGCTGCTGGGTAAATATTGGTCTTAAATAAGGAGTAAAACCCCAAAAGAGGCACACAAACACACACAGAGAAACACACACACACACACACACCTACAGGGGTTTATCCCAGTTCTGTCAGAGTGGAAACACACAGGACAGACCTTCACACAGGGACTCATAATGGTCCATTTCCTGCTCTGCTCTGTTATTATTGGTTACACAGAGGGAAATTAATGACAGTTTGTGGTGTAACTAAGTGTTTGTGGAAGTAAACAGTGGAGGTTTGATAGAAACAACCTCAGTGTGAAACCAAAATATTGTCAAGAAGTCTGGACGTTAAGTTTAGTAAAAGAGAAATGGAGGTACTTCTCAACCTGGACCCTGTTTTCCCATGTTATTGTGTCAAAGTGACTAATGGAAACAACAATTTTTGAAATTGATCCAGAATTGAGCAAGACTGCTGTAACCACAGTGGGGAAACAGGCTGCGATGTAGGCTTATCCCTACGGGCAATCATGCACCATCAATTTATGTCCACTAAATGTGCTTGTTTTGCCACTGACCGACTCAGATTGTTTTTTTAAGTGTCTGACATCACAGAAGAGCCCCTTCAGATAAATGAAATACTTTGCTTGTCTTGTCAGGGTTTTTACAGCTTAAGGAAAGTTAGATTTAAAACTTTTCAAGACTTTCTCTCTTCCTCTGTAATGCTGCAAAGTGTAGCATGACAGTCAAGAGCACTCACTCCGTCTGGGGACCAAAATGTCACCAGAGGAACACTGCACAGCTACAAGCAAATAAAATTAAAAAAACGACAGCTCAACTTGATCTCAGTCGAGGGGTCTCTGTCTCTGTCTCTCAAATCTCGGACTTTCAGGATGCAGCCCTAGTGACGTCAGTAACGAGCATACTTATTTCAGCCTAAACAATCATCTTTTGCTAAACCTAACCAAGTCGTTTTGGTGCCTAACCTAACCGAACTGCTTCTGTTTAACAACTTAAACCTGCAACTGTTAACGGTTATACATGTTATATATTATATATATGTTATATATAGTTTTTATGTTAATCTCCTGCCACCAACAGATGCGCAAATTTTGGAAAAGCTCCTGTGGGTCGTATTAAGGTGGGAACAAATAACCTTTGTGGTCATATGGGTTGGAGGACATGTTGACAAAAATTCATGGCAAGCCATTTAATAATAACTCAGTTATTTCAAGTTTGCAAAGTGGTGGACCAACTAAGGCCGTGACACATCAAACTGACATAGAAGAACTAGCAGCGACTAAAGCCGCCTGCTGTGTCACGTCAAGTTGCTGTGTCTTGACCAAAAAGTTGCACATAAAAACACCAAACTGAGAGCCAACAAACACGTATGCCCGCCAGTTCAGCATGGTGAATCGGTGGGAAGAAAAGCCGACAAGAGCCAACGGTGCAGGACACACCACGGCAGCAAGGGCAGCGGTGACTCGCTGTTGGCCAAACATGGGCGTAGGATATACCATCTGCTTGGTGTGTCACGGCCTTCAAAGGCCAGGACACTAGCATGGCTGTTAAATACCACACACTTTTGGTCTAGACAGGTTGTTATACTCATTCTTCTATCCAAATGCAACCTAGAACATCAGTTCTTAAATTGTATGTGCATACTTTTACAGCCCATAGCAAAAAAAAAAAAAAAAACTCTTGGCACTAAATCCCTGTTGGATGTTGGGTCTATATATCATCATAATAACAGAAAAAATCTGAGTAGGTGGATTGGGAAGGCCGGACTTATGAGTTTTGTGTTTTGGGAAAAACAATTTCACTAATCATACATGGTGATTAAGTGTGGGAAAGAGTGTTGATTTTTAATATGTAAGTGTAGTGTTTTTTAGACAAGCAGTTGTCATTTTGTAGTTTTTTTTTCTTTAATATGGAGATCACTGGAGAACAGTACATGTCCAGTGTGCTGCTCCAGAACAGCCAGAGCTGTTCTCACCATGTAAATCTGTCTTTCTTACTCCTCCTCTGGCTCTGTCCTCAGTGTGCTGTAAGAGCGCAGCCAAATCTCTCCCACCACCACTGTAAATCTGAAACTAGACACTTCTCTCTCGTTCTGTTTCATTCTTTCTCTTTCTCTCTCCTTGACATTGTGTCCTCCTCAGAGTTGTTTCTCTCAACATCTCCCTCGACTTGAACTCTTTTCTTCAATCATTCGCTGATTGAACATACTGTACCAACTTCACTCCCTCTTTGTTTTGCAAACTATAAGAGTGGAGCAAGAAAACTGTTGGACAAAGACTTTCTTGAACTGATTCAGTTCTACGCAGGGGCAGACTAATAAAATTGTATAGTGACAGACTTACATTTACATTATAAACCATAACATTTGGGGTTTTGCCAATAAAACAAATTTAGAGTTGAAAATTTGAGAGGGAGGGAGTCAGTGGGAGATAGCGGGAGTAAAGGAGATGAGTTTAACTCCTGACCTATCTGCCTCTTCTTCATTGTGTCACTGGGACTCTCTTGCCCGTTCCTCCCTCCTCTCTACACACCCAGAAGCTGACTCATTGGTTCTCTTGTCCCACCTTCCTCGACGTCTCGCCATATGATTGGCTGGGCACTTAAGCCAACAGCAAGTCATGGGGTGTTTACATGCCCGGGTGGCCGACGAAAGGTAGAGTTCATGCGAGCGTGGATGTGTGTGTGGATGTTGGATAGACCCCAATACCACATCATATATCTCCTTACTCCCCCCTCCTAATTCCTCTCCCCTCTTTCTCCAAACCTCCCACTCGCCAAACCGCTGCATGGCCTCAGCTCCTCCTTTCTGAATTACCCTCCTCTTAATCCAACCTCTCAAACATCTTTGCTCTCCCTCCCCACTGCCACACTAAAAACCTCACTGCGTCGCTCCCCCACCCACCGTCGCCCATGTCAGCACCTTGCCTCGGTTCACACCCACCCCCCTCCTGCAGTCTGAGTAATGTCTGTGTTTATTTTCTGAATAGAAAGTCGCCCGCTCTTTGCTGTGTATTTTAAGGGTGCCATGTTTCATTTGTTTTTAAAGTCATATTCTGTACTCTATGCTGAGAAGCATGAAAGGCCGAGGACACCGATGCCTCTATTTGATGATGATGATTATTATGATGGCTTAAACAGGAGTAGCATGCATATGGCACTACAACTGGTTTGTCCTCATGTCATAAAGGAGTGTTTGTCTGCGTTGTTCTGCATTTAGAATCTGTTAAGTCAGTTTTCTTCCTTTTTATACTGAGATGTGATATGTAAAATATATGTTCCAAACTGAATTTTTCCCTTGCTGCAGTGCCAGAACTGTTGAGCAACAGAAAAGAGTTGTTAAAAATGGAAAGTGATTCTCACATTAACACACACACACACACACACACACACACACACACATTAGTGTGTGTGTGTAGGGGGGGGGTGTTATTAATCAAATATGACACAACAAAGTACACTTTACAGTGTCTATGGTGGGTTTAATTTGTAAAACAACACAAGCAACTGTAGCCAAAACTACACTTACACAACTCCACAATCAGAAACGATTGATTACCAGAATCATCCAGAACACACACACACACACACACACACACACATACACTGCAACTACCTACAACTTAGTGCTGCAGTCTGGAAACATGAAAAACTGTAAAGCCACAGCTTACAATGTAAGTAAGAGCAGCTAAAAGGGCCAAAACGGGACTAAATGGCAGTGCACTTTGTACTTTGCCTCAAGGCCAATCAGAGCATATTGGCTGGAGTACGACTTGATGATTTCCCATATTCTTGGGAAATTCTTGGGAAACACTTTAAGGCAGATCATCTTTAAAAAATGCGATCACATCATAAAATAAGCAAAAAATAAAGAGTTACAAAGGTGTTGTTTTGGAAAATCATGGCAAGACTTTTAGTGAAACTGAACTTTAGCATGTTCATGCAGATACTCCTTGCTGTTCTAATAAATTACCAATGGTGGAATGTATCTAAGTACATCTATTTAAGTACTGTGCATAAGTGCCAATTTGGATTACTTTTACTTGACTTGAGTATTTTAATTGTATGCCTCTTTATACTTCTACTAATATTGTCCTTGTTACTCCACTACAATTAAGTGACAATTTGAGTTATTTTAAGAATTAGGATTTTTTGCACTCAAGCCATGTGAAAATATACAAGTGAAGCTGAAACGATTAGAAATTAACTGGCACCTATTTTGATAATAAATATGAGGACTTGCTGCTTTTCC
Source organism: Plectropomus leopardus (assembly GCF_026936395.1). NCBI lineage: Eukaryota > Metazoa > Chordata > Actinopteri > Perciformes > Serranidae > Plectropomus > Plectropomus leopardus. The sequence goes on along the minus strand of NC_142192.1, from coordinate 14,531,841 downwards.
TTTTAATTATTTTCTGTAGTTTTATTTATTACTACTTAAACTTTAATACTTAAATACATTTTCCTGGTTACAAACCGGAAGCAATAATTAAATCATCTTGTCTTAACACACACACACACACACACACACACACACACACACACACACACACACACACACACACACACACACATATTAAACATTTCCTTCATGTTTGATTTTATAGCGCTAAGACTATTTGTGTTAGTTGACAAAAATTCAAGTCCTCAGCTGCAAAAAAATCTGCAAAAGACAGATTTTTTTAAATATATTTTCCCAGCATAACTGACATCTAAAAATCAAAACCCCTTCAAAAATGTCCCAGTTCTCAAGAATGGATGCTGTACTCATATACTTTTATTTATACTTAACATTTTTAATGCTTTTACAATTAAGAGATTGTTTTACAGTGTGGTGATAGTACTTTTACTTGGGTCCTCCAGCGCTGTAGTTTATAGATGCTTTAGACACCTACAATTAGCCTGTGGTACAGGTTGATTATTTTTCAATGGTCCCCAACAGCTATAACTTTAAAGCTATGCCCTTGATTCTTAATTTACCACCATGACAAATTGCCTCTGCACAAGTGTTTAACTAACTCTGTTTCAAAATAAAGAACTTCATGAGCACTCAGAGCTGCCATGAGTGAGAGCACTAGTTTTAAGCATGGCTCTCAGAACTCATTGTAGATCTTTGTATCTGGCTTTTAAACATATTTGTCACATTCAGTCTTTAGTAATTAAAGTCATCCTTCTTGCCAGAGACAGTGGATGGTTCACTGATCCGGGGAGTGTCTTTCATCATTGTATCAATGACTTTATAAGCGCTTTTCCAGCAATCAGCTCTAACATACACATCATCAGAAGGACTGTGGCCACCCAGGTTTCACTTTCTCTTTTTCTTCCCCTTTCCTTTCTCTCCCTCTCTCTATCTCGCCATCTTTCCTATACGTACCTTCAGCTCTGCTTTGCGGTTTGACAAGGTTGTCATAAAAATATATTAATAAAATATTTAGTTGTGTCCTGGGTATCGTCCTGTAAAGTTACATGACTAAACATGAGATCATTTTTTCCAGACGCATACGTTTTTTCTTTCCCCTCTTCTGGCTTATTTATTTTTCTGTGGTTTTGGGAGGTTGTGGCTGAAAGTCTGAAGATATGCTGTGTGTGTTCCTCTTCTTACCCCTCCCCTCATTACTCCTCTCCACATTTCTGCTCTGCTCTCGATTTATATGCAAAAGGTATGGGGAGAGATAAAAATAAATTTTTTTGCATTAGCCTGTTGTTCCACAGTAAATCACTGTGTTCACGTTCACATTTAGATGTATGCTCAGATGCTTTGGCCTCATTCTTTCAATATAAACTTTGTGGATGATGATACAATCATAATAACTGAAAAAAAGTGAAGATTAAAACTTTGTGCTCTTCTTTTTTATTTACCTTTTGTCCTTTTGCCACATTTCCCCAGTGTTTTGGGTGTAGGAGTTACAGTTTGGTCTGAACACTGTCTAGACGCCTATGAGCCTCCCATTACCTCCTGATTAGCCTGAGCCCTATTAATCTCGCTGGGTTGGCTGGCCAGGGCAGGGCAGAGTATGCACATACACATATACACACAGACACACACACACACAGAAAATGAACACAGAAACTGAGATGAAAACTCAAGTAAACCCAAAAGATATGTGGACAACAGGTTTTCTCTTGCACTGTTTATATGTACACTATGAAAAGTAATGCACAAGAATCCAATATAACCCACATAATCGGGAATGCTGGGAGGTGCCGAGTGTGCTGATGGAAGTAAAAAAGACAGTATTATAAAGAGTGAAAGTCAGCGTGAGGAAGCAGGTTGGGATGGTGGATCAGTAAAACAAACACAGGACTCTCCAACATGAGACCTGTGTTTGTGTCCAGTGTGACACCAACTACAGTTTGAGTTATTCTTTTCCTAAACCATGTAACTTTATTATAAGTACATAACATTGAGTATGTAATGTGACGTCACCCAACCAAGTTTCTTTTCTGAAACCTAATTTTTGTAACTTTACTTTTCTAGACCTAACCTATATTACTTAACTTCCTTAAACCAAACTTGCATAACTTTACACTACGTATGTACGTGCATATATGGCAAGGCAAAAAATTACTGAAGAATTAAAAAAATACTTTTACTTAGTTCTGACAAACTAGAAAATTGCACCCAGGAGAGTGCAGATCTCCACCAGACGACCAAGCAGCCACCTGGGCTGACCCTGAGACTCCCAGAACCTGAGAAAAATATGTGTCTCTTCGATTTCTGACAGAGCTGTACATAACTTTTACAGATATTACCTTAATCTGTAGGCTGTATCACAACAAAATAGCAAAAATAAACAAAATCAAAACGGACCAAAAGAGAACAGATTTAAAAGCTGCCTTAATTATTATGTTAGAGGCACAAATATCGAGAAAAAAATGACTAAATCAACAAAATCTGTAAGCCTACGATATCTGAAGAAAAACATGCCCATTTTTTTAATCACACAATTTTAATACTTCAAACGATTATCATGGTTTATTTACATACATAACCTTTGGCTTCCGTTGTACAGATTTTAGAAACATGAAGCATTTGAAGATACTCCATGAAAAGGCATCACAATAAGCGATAATATCCAAGTGCCATTTCTTTTGCGGGATTCAAAGGGTTAAACTTTGAAAAATGATGTAATACAACAAAAAGGAAACCTTAACTTTTACTTTTGAAGACTAAAGTCCTTTAGAAAATGTATTTTGTTACTACCTCTGTTCACCTGCAGAACGTAATATACACAGAGGAAGAGGTCAGAAGCCCAAACCATTCAGAGACTCCCCGAAGTATTCAAAAGATAGTAGGTGTTTGAAAAACACACACATGGACCTAAACACAATTCCCTTGAGCAAAATAATGTCACAAGAAACACCCGTCTGTCATCGCCAGGGTTACCGAGGGCAGGACGGTGGGTGTTGGGTGCCAAGGAAACAAACTAACTCTGGGAATCCAACTCACCAACTAAAAGTAACGTTTACTTTTGGGGTTAACAGTGTGTGTGCATGTGCTCTTGTATACGTGTGTGTGGACCCTGATCCCTTGGGAAAAAGTTTAATGCTTGAACCCGTCTGACGCTGTGTGAGCTCGGGCTATTTGCCTACCTGAGGGAGCATAAAAAACAGAGATGCAAAGCAGGAGTGCCAGAAAACTCTCAGAAATGCCTTTGAAAATGCCATAAAGGGATTTCACGGATGTCAGTAGGCCTGTGAGAGATGGGCCTTGATACGAGTCCGCCCTGGCTGGGCCGTGTTGGAGGATATATGGCCACAGTTGCGCGGCTCTGACTGGTGGAACACTTAAGGTTTTATGACCTGCTGCCATTTGGGGCTCTGGGATAGAGCAAAGTGCCGACCACATAACTAATTAGGCCTGGCCAACCGGGGTGTGCAAGGATGGGGATTTGTGGATTGTGGGTTGTGGATGTGGTGTGTCTGCATGAGTGAATGACTGAGTGAGCCAGTGAGTGTGTGGCATGAGATGTGTGTGTGTGTGTGTGTGTGTGTGTGTGTGTATGTGTGTCCTTCCTGAACCTGGAGCATTGCGTCAGGGAGCCGTTTGTTCTCTATAAAGACTTCAGGGGCTCTTTCATGTAGGAGCCGCCAGGCCTGGAAACTTTGACACAGGAGATAGAGACACACACACATTAACACACACACCAGAGACCACTCCTTGAGAGGCAGACACACACAGAGGTGTTTAAAAAGATAGTCTGGCCCGCTCAACAAAAACAACACTCCTCCTATTGTCTCCTCTCTCTAGCCCTCCCTCTTCTTCTTCTCTCCTTCGGAGGATCATGAAGATAAACGACTGTGGCTAGATATGAGAGTCCAGTGGCAGGAGGCGGGGTGTGTGTCAGAAGTGGAATGTGTGTGAACTGCACACCGCCTCCTATAAATCAGAGAGACAAGTAGGAGGAAGAGAGAAAGCAGGAGAGGGGAAGAGGGGGAGTCTGGGTGAGGGAGTGATAGGAGGAAGATAAATGAGTGGTGATGGAGGGTGGGGGCACAGGTGCAGGAGAGGTGCACGTGAGCCGCGGCTGAAATCAGGCAAAAGAGTGATAAAGGTGGAGGGGGGTCATGGGAGGACAAATAACAGTGAACCATTTAAAGACCACCAACTTTTTAGATCACTGTTTTTAAATCGCTTTAGCTTAGAATTACAAGCTGTAAGTGTTTTGTGTATTTACACAGATGAAACAGCAGAAGGAGCACCGTTTGAGGTCGTTAAAAAAGTGTCTGTGAGTGATTTTAAATGACTGTGATTACAAGTACATTAGATGGTCAAAAAATGTTTTAATTGGAGTTAATACTCCTCTGCTGAAGGCTGAAATCTGTGTAACATGAGCTTTTTTCTGCTTATTTTGAGTGTGCGTGTTTGAATGGAAGCAGGTTTAGCCCATTTTCATGAGTTAGTTCATTAAGAACTCAAATCTTGTTTCAGTAACATTTTAGGTTTTCTTTCGTAGATTTTTTTTCTTTACAAAAGAAAAAATTCTACAAAGGGAGGAGCATTTCTGCTCTATTTTAAAAGTGAGAATGATAGAGACAGGAAAGGCTGAGGGGAAGAGGGGATGACATGCAAAACTGCTGTGGTAAGGACTCAACCTTTTTTTTAAGATTATTTTAGGGGCTTTTTTTGGCATTTATTAGACAGGACAGCTATAGCATGGAAGGGGGAGAGAGAGAGGAGATGACATGCAGCAAAACCCTGAGAGTGAAATATAACCAACAGCCACTGTGACAAGGACACAGCCTTTTGACATGGGGCACCTGCTCTACCAGGTGAGCCAGTGGGCGCCCCAACGACTCAATCTTACTGATACGCACTCTAGCCGGTGAGCAACCAGGACGCCCCTCTCTACCACTTTCCACTTTCCAAGAACAAATCTCCCAAAACGGCTTCAGTTTTTAAGATACTACTACTCAAGGTAGAACAAAGCATAGCCATGACTTTTCGTAACTGTAATATGTTGACTTTTTTAAATGGATGGTTGATTAAGGATATTTCAGATTTTTTTTTTTGTAATTATGCAGGTATACATGCTGGTGATCCATTAAAGGAATTTCTCAACATTTAGGAAAATAGATAATTTCTTGCTTGACAGTTAAGCTTCTTTTACACTTCCTGTTAAAGGCGGAAATATCAGGCCGTTGCTATTCTGTATGAAAGGTACGATCATGGAGGGGGGGGTCAGACTTGTCTTGCCTTTAAGCTGGCAGCAGAGGCGGGAACAGTGCCGAATAAATGTCTGTGTTAAAGGGACAGCGGATGGGACTATGAACAGGACAGGTGGTTTTGACAGTGTGTTAAGTGTGTGACTCATTGCCAGGAGATTAAAAAAAAGGCAGCTGACAGCAGTGAGCAGCTACCTCAAAGAGGCAGAACGGCTGCTGAAAAACTTCACAATTTGGGAGAGAATCAGAGATTCTGGAGCTCCTTACCCTCCGAGCAAAGGATGATATCAACCGTCATATGAGAGGGACAGTAATTTACTGCCACGTTATGCCGTTATTATTAAAAAGAAGGCTCAGATTTGTGAGCGTCCCATTAGAGGACGACGCTGTCGTGTTAAACATCACTCCTCTTTTGTTTCAATGATGCGGCATGCTTTCTAACATCACAGACTGCAGCAGCTTGATGCTGCTGTTTTTTGGGTCTGTGTAGAATGCAAAGGGGTCATAAAGAGACTTTGTAGTGCTATCTCTGTGTATAAAGGGTTTTAAATTAGATCAATATCTTTTCCAATGTTTTCCTTTAAAATATAAAAATCTAAGTAGTTTCTTAGCCGTGATCATCTGCCGGGAAACAAGCAGACACTCTATAACCCCCCTCAAACAGAAGACTGTTATATTTACACTTATATAAGATGTATTGTTTTAATTAGTGAGATTTAGGGATCCTTGTTGCTGTATTTTTGAAACCTCTGGACAGAGCCAGGCTGGCTGTTACCAGTATTTATGATAAACTAAGTGAAGCAGCTGCTGATGGCAGCTTATTATTTAACATAAAGGCGTGTGAGCAATAACAATGTTCTCATCTAACTCTCAGCAAGCAGGTGAATAAATATTTTTTAGATAACTATTCGTCCGATAAATACTTATGGAGTTCTCACTTTCTAATAAGCCTTCAAGTCTGCAGTTAGGTCATTATTAAAGGATTTTAATTATAAAGCACAGATGTACATGATCAGGTGTGACAGATGAAGATGAGCCGAGTTAATTGCAGCTCCTTATCGCTCCTCTTTAGTCAGATCCTGATAAGCTCTCTGGCTCTTAGCACCTCACAGCTAATTAGACTCCCCACTGGAAGGCTCTCTCTGTGTGTGTGTGTGTGTGTGTGTGTGTGTGTGTGTGTGTGTGTGTGTGTGTGTGTGTGTGTGTGTGTGTGTGTGTGTGTGTGTGTGTGTGTGTGTGTGTGTGTGCGTGTGTGTGTGTGTGTGTGTGTAGGTGGGGGTAAAGAAAACAAAGATCTTTAGGCTGTCTCTCAGCACTTTATCACTTAACACCCACTGGTCAGCATAAAAGAGGGTTTTTTGTGGGAGGGAATTTGCCATGAAAAACAAGAAATCTTTGTCTTTATAATCATTACAAAGACGTGCTTTTCTTACAGTCAAAGAAATGATGTAGATTTCTAAATCAGTGAATTCTGTTGACCCCTTTAGTATTTCAAAAATGGAAGCAGGGTTAACTTTTCAAAATATATATCTCTTTATGTTTATTCTCTCCACCTTAATGTAAAAACAGTCAATGCAACACTGAAGGAAGGCAGTGAAATAGCACAGATAATTCCAGACTGCACAGTTTGTCGCTGTGCATGATCTATTTATAGGATGCTTACTGGATCTTTGGGTGTAAAAAAGTTTTTTCTTGCATTGCAGCTGTCCTTACGGACAACCCATTCAAAGAGGCACATGAGGCAGTAGAGAAGTTTCTTACATGGAGCTTGGTCTTCAGCTTGGTGTCCAAGCAGGAGAAAAAGTACTAAAGTACAGTCAGTACAGAGCATTCATTTATGTTTTCCCGATTTGGTTCTATCAATCCGATGCAAAAACTCGCCCTATTTACTCTCAGCAAAGTGTTTCACAGATTAAGTTGACAAGGTTTCACTCCTCTGAATTTAGACGTGTGCAGCAGTTTTGCTCCCCCATCAGGCTGTGTAAGGCAATTACAATCTAATGAGGACTGACCTGTCTCATCTCTTGTGTGCTGTTCCACAAGCCACAACAAATGACTGTGGACAGGCTCCTTCTGCGAGTTGGACCCTGTGTTCAAAGCTTTAAGGCTACATCAGAAGAAGTCAACAGATATCTCTCTTGCTAAAATTGTGTTTAATCATTAAGGCGCATCTGGATATTCCTCCAGAACCACAGTTGTCATTAATGTTGTATTTTACCTCAATTATTACACACAATGGAAGGATCTCAAAACAGAAAACGGGGTATGAAACATTTTTCAGGCAAACTGCTCAATGTCACTTTTCCTCTTCTTTTTGGATTTTGGCGTTTCAGGATCTGTCCCAGTTTCACGTCTCCTCTTTTTGCTCGGCATGTCACTGAGGTAACCGCTGGAGTCACTGCCTTGGACCTCCATGGCAGAGAGCTCAACCTCCTCCTCCTCCTCCTCTTTCACTTGTTTATCCTTTTTCTTTTTCTTCTTCTTTTTCTCACCAGCCTCACTGCCATTGGCTTCATTCACTGTCCCGTTGAGATCTGATGTTTTGTTTCCATCGAACTGACAGGAGGGTGTATCTGTCACCTCCTCTTCTCTCTCTGCGTCATGCGCTTTGTCTTTCCTCTTTTTCTTCTTCTTGGGGGTGTCCTCGGGAGACTCTGCGGTGGGCTCTGGGTTCGGTTCCGTCTCTGGTGGTTCTGGCTGGTCTGCAGGGACGCCAGACTCTGAGCTCTCACCCACAGCCAACAGCTCCTGCACCCTGAAACACACACAGGTGAAACACAAGAATTAATCAAGAGTTTAACCACATCCTCAGAAGCATTCTGCAACTAATTAAAAAAACGCTATAACGAAGAAAACTGTCAACACAAAGTCTTTCTTATTAAAATTAGATTTCTAATTAATGTACATTTCCACTTAAAACTTCTAAATTGTATAAGCTATTAAAGTTAAAAAAAAAAAAAAAGTTATTATTTAGTATTTGTATCTGTAAACTAAAGTCAGCAGGAAAAACTGACAGCCACTTTTCATCTATAAGCATAATCTGCTAATGATACACATTTTATATCATTGTAATTTAAATATCTTAGTAACCTAGAGACATTGACTTGGGCTCTGGGAAATTATGGAGGGTGTTTTTCACTACTGTTTGACATTTTTTAGCCTAAACTATAAAATAATCAACATAAGAAAGCTGTGTAAAAGATTACAAGGCTTTGCTAAGCCAGGTACCTGTTTCTTGACACTCTTTAACTCCTTCTCTCCTCTTCTCTGCTACACTTGGCAGGCGGCACACATCGCACTCACAATACTGACAGAGGTAGCAGTCCGGGTACGGCAGTTGAGATGTGCCGATCCAGGGAGCGGATGTGATAAAAGTGCTGCCTCTCTGGAGAAATGTAATGTGCCAAGATGCCACCTATGCGCAGAACTTTACATAGGAAGCGACCGGCGCGTCTTGGTTGTTTTGACGCGCATCATTCAGTATCAGCGACACTGCCTTTAGAGTCGAAATGCTCACGTCCCATGGGAAAATAAATAAGATGACGTTCTACAGCATGCATCTCCTGCACCACTTTTAATTGTTGCCTCTGTCACATGCAAAGCTAAAGTTAGCTCAATCTGGACAAACTAACATTCTGTAGCTTAGTTAAACATTTCAAGTAACCGCTAAAGAAAGCATTTTTCATCACAATTGTGGCTAAACATGTTTGCATAACGCACCATTGAAATGAAAAACAAAACAAAAAAAAACTCTTTGGTTTAATATGAATCCCTGAGATGCCATGTTTTTCAATCAAAACACCAAATACCATCAAAAGGTGACGAGTTACCAGCTATGTAGCAAAAGTAAAGACGGGTTACTTTTGTCCCCCTTCAGCCACCATCACTTCCTCTTGCACCACCACAACACACTTACCTGGTCCTATCCAACCGTCCTCTGATCAGTAGCACCCCCGCAGTGTCAGCGTCAAGTGCAGTCACCTCAAACTCCAGCTCTGTTCCGATTCTGGGCCCTGCATCCCGCCAGGTTTCCACGGAAACCAGGTTGGGTTTGGGGATGCTGGCGTTGAAGCACCCGTGTACCAGGCAGCCCACGTGGCTTACTCCTAGTTTATTCACGTTGCCCTGAGAGGAGTAACAAAGTAGAATTAATTAACGTAGAAAAAATGGGCCAGAGGTTCAGATCTTCTTAACCCTTTGAGACCTAAGCAAATTAGCTTGACGTCTTTCAAAAACATGACCCATTGACCCAAACATTTTTTAAAAATTGTAAAAAGTAAAGGAAAATTGCCCGAAAGTTAAAAAGAAAAAAATGAAACAAATAAACAAAAGCAAAAACAAGGACCTGATTTTAGTCAAAAAGTGCTTAAAATTATAATAACAACTCCAGAAAATAATTTTAAATAAATAATTCTGATAATTATGAATGTAGATTTTTTTTATATTTCTCCCTAGCTTCTTCAAAAATATTTTTCAAATCTACAACTTTCTTTTAACTTGAAGGAAACATTTCTGGCCAAATTGCTCATTGTCTTTTTTTCTGTGTCAATAGAAATCAAATACATTTGCTCAGATTTCAAAGATTTATGTACTTTTATGAAGGTGTCAAGAAAAGTGATGTCGTTCCATGTTTGAAAGAGTTAATGTTCTCTTGGTTGTGCATGGGGTTTGTATTTTGCAGCCAAATGCATGAATCATATGCTCTCACAAATCATGTACAGTGTATAACATTATTATATTGTTCCATGCATATTTAATGAAATCAACAGACTGTACTACACATCCTGTTTACACACAAAGACTCTAAGAGTTTTCATCCAAACTCAGCACAGCACAGCCAAGACTCAGGCCAAAACTAAGAAGTACACTCTGGATAACACCATCTGCCAAATACACTAACTGTAAATCTTACCAGCAGTTTCTGTCCTTTTTTGGGCTGAAAGACAATAAAGTTGGCCTCTATGTCCATGTGGATGTAGCCACTGTCGTCGTAGATGGCTCCGTGCTGGCCCACTATCCTGATGTCGTTGTAAGCCAGGGGTACTCCTTTTAGGCTGTGTGAGTCAAACAGGTCAGGGTGAATTAGTCTGATAGAAAACAATTTAATATACTTTTACTGTCAGATGAAATGTGCAAATAGTTATACAGATTGGGGTATTTTTTGACAACTCTTATGTCGTCCTCATCGCATTACATTACATTAGATCTCTGTCATTAGAACCCTGCATGTTGAACCTGTGCTTGAAATATTGATTGATAAATATATTGATAAATTGAAAGGGTTAACACACTTATTTTCCTCAGTACTGAAATCGGCAATACCATTTTCTTGCTCTCTCTTCTCTCCGAGAGCAAAAAGGAAAAGTCATAGTTGCCATTTTACAGCCTTATAATATTAGTATTTTAATAAAATGTAATTGTGTGCGCTCAATGTCAATTTTAGCCCGTGCTATGGAAAATTGTATTGAATGTTGATATTTTTCGAGGTATTGTATCAAAGTTAGAAATCCTAGTAATGTGAAAACTTGAAATGTGAATGGATAGAAGATGTTACAAAAAGATGCACTGATTTGCACTGAACAAATCAGTTTAAAGTAGTAAAATTAGATTTACTTTAACTGTCTGCAGTATAAAATGCTGCATATACAGTAATGCTACATTAATATTAACCAGATAATATTGCATAACTGTCAGCAGGCAGTCTGCTGTACAAGGGAGTGTTTTTACTTCCTATGCTTTCAGTGCATTTTGGACGTAGTGTGCTATTTTTATCTTGTGACTGCAACTTTTGCTTAACCCTTTAAAACCTGAACAAATTAGTTTGATTTCTTTAAAAAAAAAAACTTGGGGATATCACAACAAGCAACTTAAAAAGAGACAGACAAAACAGAAAATTAACTAAAAATGGGCAAACAAAAGTTGAAAACAACAAACAAAAAATGGTCTGAACACCCTAAAAATTTAATCACCTTCTACATATTTCTTGCAATTTGTGAGACATTTCTTGCCAAGTTGCTCATTGCCTTTTTCCCTTCGTGTTTTTGAAAGAAATCAAATCATTCTGCTCAGATTCCAAAGGATTAAATGACAGGTCTAAAATATTTTCTCCTCCACTACCAGAAACAAGCCTTGTTTTACAGCTTGTTTCTGGTAGTTACAGTGAAGTGAAAACTTCTCCTGCAACTACAACCTCAAATGTTTCCAACACAGAGCACGGCTACATTAACACACCAGCAGGCACAGCTCAACCTGACGCTGTTAGAGGTGTCCAGCATGTGGACAGAGCTGAAGAGGTTATTGTGTCTAAAAAGAGGAAAAAAACTGCATGTCTGGTGTTGTTACCTCTCTGAGAACTTGAGCAGCTCGGCCTCCAGCTCCTCCTGGATACCTGTCCTCTTCTTGTTCAGGTACATGGGCGGCAGGGCGATGTGTCTCCGGTGCGCGTTCATGACCAGACACGAGTACGGCGCTGACAGCAGCTCGGAAGCGGCTGCGAACGACGGGACCGCGCACGGGACCGCGCCCGCGACCCTGCCCGGTACAGAGGTCTCTTCGGCCGGCTGGATTTCAGCAGAGGTGGCGGATATTTCGCCGGACATGTTCACATGTTTTGAGTTGCTTTCTGCATGCTTCAAGTTCGCCATGCTGTTTAGGAAGACCGGAAAAGGAAAAGACACACTATTTCCGCTTTGAAGAAGGCGCAACATCTGTCAAAGTATTGAAAATGTTTCTTTTTATTGCCACCTTGTGGCCAGGAGGTGAAAATGCAGTCGAAAAAGATTTAGAATTGTGACAGTCCAGCAGTTTCTAAGTTAAGTCTTAAGTAAAATACAAAATACAATTTGCAGCGTACAGTAAATTATATATATAAAATGACTTTTAATCAATGATGAAAAATAATGAGTTGGTGTAATAAAGGTACAAACACTGCTCCTGCCAAGCCACCAGGGCAAAGTGACAACTGTCCTGAAGCCACCCAGAGCCTCCTGAAAGCCCAAGGTTCACAGAGTGGTAGTTGGTGTGTGTTAATATGATTAATCATAACTGAATCTAAATTTAGGTCCGTTATTTCAGGTGATGAAATAATTTGCTTACTTGGTGCTTATAAGCAAGTTAAATTGTGCTTAATCAGACAGACAGAAAAGCTGAGTGCATGTAATATTCCAGCATAGTGATACTGCTCACACTTCACAGAAGAATAGGGAGTTAATAGGGAGCTAGTATATCCATTTAGTCCTGCAATAAACCACACTCACACACAAAAAGCTTCACAAATGCTTGGGACAGTATTTTAACATGGATCTTTATCGAAACCACTGAAAAAGATGCCTCCCCAACATGCCCTTCGTTATGTAAACTGCAAAGTGTGCACTGACTAACCTGCAAGGATGCTGTACAGCTATTCATCTGATAAGATACGGTCATTGATTCTGTATCCTGTTATCACCTGCGATTGCACATTAAGATCATTAGGGTGACCTGAGGTGTCAATTAGTGCACACACAGACACACACACACACACACACACACACACACACACACACAGAAAAACACAATTGTGTGCACACATACACCAACACATGCACAAACACACACACACACACACACACACACACACACAGTCGAATCTAGTGTTACAGTTTTCTGACAGAGCAGCATGACAGGAGGTCACATGATTCAGCATTTCTCTCATAAACATACACACACACACACACACACACTCACGCGCACAGTGCAGTGCAGTGCAGATCTAGCACTCTCTTGGGCACCATGGCCCACTCCTGTCTGTTGTCACGGTGATAAATTGTGACGTGGTTTCTTAGTCAGCAAGAGCTCCCAGTGGCTTATGCTGCTGTGAGCCCTAGTTAACACACACAGACACAGACACAGACACACACAGAGTGCAGTGCTTTCTGGAGTAGGCAAAGACCATAATGAGGTATTGAGCAGTGTGATGTTGTCAGAGCAGTTGTATATCTTCATTAGATGTTACAGCTGTGTGTCTGTCCCTGTGCATGCATGTGGGTGTATGTGATATTGTTTATTGTTGCTTGCGAGGGGATGTGAGAGGTTCTATAAAACAGATTTACTTCATCACTTAACTTTACGATAAGTGTGTGAAGCTCAAGTGGAGCCAAAGGCATCACTGAAATAAACAGTGGTCCTGTATGAATGCAGTGGCTTCCTAAATCTTGCTCCGCATTGATTATGTTGACAGTGTGCTGCACAGATTGTTCATGTACGATATATTGTTGAGTGTTTTTTTTCTGAAAATTTTAGAATTTATCAAAAAGTTAACATTAAATGAGCAGTGTGTAGGATGAAGCGGAACCTAGTGGTGAAGATTTCAGATTCCAAACAACTGAAGCTTCTCTTGGTTTGAATTCCCTCTGTTTTTCTTGTCCAGGGAGTATTTACAGGGAGCTGAATTATCCACCGAGATCACTTCCACTCCAAAACAACAAAAACAACAAATCCCAGTGATTTAAATAAAGCAGTTTCAGGTTACTAACCAGTGCTGCTGTTCAGCCTGTCTGCAACAAGTACCTGCTAATGTGTGCTCACTTTTTTTCTCTGATGAGTTAGGGTTCTAACGTTTACAGATCCAGATGTTCATCACGAGCTGAAAAAAACAGAGCTGGTGATTTAAATAGTGAAAAACACAGAATAAAGCAGTTTAACATTACAAATCAATGTTTCTCCAATGCTGTTTGGCTCATCACAGGCCTATGAGATCCAGACGGGGGTTTTTAACTGGGAGCTGAATGATGTGCAGAGGAACAAACAAACCGGGTAATTTTAACTAGAAAAAACACTGACACTTACTATTGTGAAAACGAAAAGGGCCCTGTCTAGAGCCAGTGTTTGATTTTCCTATACTGGGCTACTGTATAAACATGACACTTAAACAGGGCAGACTCTCCCTATGTAGATATAATGGCTCATTCTAAGGTCAGAAAACATACTTGTACTCAATTGAAAACCTTTAAGTGTATTAATTAAAATGCTGTGAGGGGGCAACTCACTAACTCACAACTCTTGCATACTTACAAAAACATGCAGAGCCACCACACAAACACACATGCACACACTGATGCACAGCATTAAAACGTTAAACTGAATTCTACTGAAATACTCCATGCAAGAAGAAGCATCACTCAGTTTTGTCATACTTTAATCGAATTCACTTTTATAAGAAGCATTTATAAAAATATGTTTGATTTATAGGTACGACTAGATTCCTGATATACAAGCATAGATATATTGTACAGTACATTGCGCATCACTGTATTTCATATCAAAGCATTCCGTTATCGGACGATACATACAGTTTACTATCTCGAAATCTGCATTCCATGAATCCATAATAAGACAGAGAGAAAGAATAAAGACACTGAGACTGAAGTTGCAGTAGCTCTTCAAATAAGCTGCATGCTCGGTTTGTGCTCACCACATCGAGGCATCTCATTGCATCATAAAATATATCCTTCCTTTCCGTTAGTTTAAAGGTCAGATGATTTCACGCAGATGTTTGTCATCTGAATTATGACCCAGCTCTCCTCGGCGGCTTTGGTTTGAGTTGATAAGAGGGGGTTTGAACCCATGTTTGCATAATCATTCATAAGCACAAACACCTCCCTCTTATGGTTAAAATGCCCCTCTTTTACTCCAGCGGCCCAGAAAAGGCGTCCAAGGCGGGAGACCTGGTTTCACTCTCTGCGGTCAGGATACAGTTACTGCCTATGCCGCAGGACATGTAGGAAGAAGTACATGCTGTCTTTGTCACCTGACAGCAAGCGGTTCATGAACCGTCTCTGTTTCAGTGTGTGCAAGTCGCCTTTGGTGACATGTTGTCATGGTGAAGCTGTGGTGTGTCCGTTGTAGGAGATCTGAGGAATGCCGTTACTGGAGTTATCCAGGATCTCCTGTAAGGGGACACACAAGAAAACTTAACATCAAGCTGTGCTCAAGTGCTGAAAACTGCAGTTACTCAAATGGCCACTTGAGTCTGGCTCCAAACGGAGTAAATTGACACCCATGTTAAAATGCCAAATTCACAGCAGAAATAAACATTTTTACAGCCTGGTACAAAAAGAGGTACTGGTTTTGGTAACTGATTTTCATGAATATAAATTTGGGGGATAGCTTTGGCTGGAGGAATTATGTTTTCTGTCCCTCCATCTGTCCTTGTATCTGTCCATCCCATTCTTGTGAATGCCATGTCTCAAGGTCACTGTGACTTCACAAAACATGCTTTAATATGAGATTCATACACTAATTATGACAAGATTCCACGCAAATGTCAAGGTGGCTATGTTCATTATTTTAAGGACTCCATGCTTAACATTCACTGCCCAAACACAAACTTTAAAATCCTCTCGAGCCACATTTTCTGTACTTGTGGATCTGAAGGCCAAACTGTTTACAAGCTGATCAATTAGAAGCTCTTATCCGATTTCATGTCCTACCTTCTCGGTCATCTCGTGTGAGTGGTGCAACGAGTGTTCCCTTTCCAGGAACATCCTCTGCTGCTCGGAGCTGGCCAGTCGACAGGTGAGCCATGTGGATAAGGTACAGGAGGAGATCCCTAAACAAGACAGGAAAAGGGAAACTTTCAGGAGAAACAATGGGAAAAAAATCTTTATAGTTGGCTTTCCTGTCTTTAGTTTTTTAATACTATTTTTTAGCCATGCTAAAGACATATCTGATGTGGGCATGCTAGATCAGAAGAACATCTGTTGGTTGGTTGGTTGGTTGGTTTGTTGGTTGGTCTGTCATTTTGGTCCAAACTAAAAATATTTCAGCAACTACTGGATAGACTGCTGTGATATTTTGTAAAGACATTCATGTTCCACAGAGTGTGAATCACAACTTTTCCCTTTAACAGCACCAGCAGGGCGAAGTTCTCACTTAACCACTGAAATATCTCGACAACCATTAGTTGGATTGCTCCCTTTAGACACTTGAACACAGATGCATTCTAACAATATTCCTATATTTTGATTGCATACACATGTCACACACAGTAGACATTAATAACTGTTATTGAATGAATTGTCCAGTGTGTTGCATTGCATCACATTGTGTCGTGTAATTTCTTGTTTACCCAGACAGGCCAGAGTCATGGCAGCCAGATGGATGGACTGCATGGAGTCTGGTCGTTTGTTCAGTGCGCGAACAAACTGGAAGTTGAGGATCCCACCAATCAGACCACAGATACAGCAGGCTGAAAATAGGATCATCTGAGGGACAGAGAGAATGGTTTATATTAATGCAAACAGCAGAATTGATATCCTGTCAACAAAACTGTAAACAAACTGACAAAATGTGATGGGACGGGAGATATACAAACTGCTATTGAGCTTCCATCTCCATCATTCTGCTGTTTTGGACGATGGCAGCTCTGATGAGTAATGCGTTTCAGTCAAAATAAATCTCATTTCCTATTAGAAAATTGGATCGCTCTCAAAGCACGCTGTCTCTTCCAGAAATATTGCACGGCTCGTAAATATGCTTGCATCACTCTCTTGTTTTTTTGTGTGTGTGTGATTTGTTTGGTAGACTGTTAGTGAGATTTTCCTTTCGGTACTTAATCACACACATTTTACGGATTACATCCTGAGAATAATAAAGCAGCTGGAAAACTCAACCCCATTATGAGAATCTATGTTTTTCCCAGCAGGATCTGATGGGAAAATGACTGCAGTTCATTACTTAGCATTCAGAATATGAAAATCCGTTTGATTCAATTTCACCCCCTGTATATTGTGCATGGATGTGAGTGTGTATTGTGTCTGGAGTTCAGGTTCTCTTTCATTGCTCCCAGTACAGATGCCTTTAGTGCCTTTAACCGCATGGAAAAGGGCTTCTCCAATTTCAGTCATTACCCGGTGAAGTGTGGAAAGCGGCTGGCAGGACTTCGGAGCCAAACCAACCTAATGCAATCATCACCCCTCAGGCAAACAAAGAGGGAGGGGATGGAAAACAATGAGGAGAGGAAGATGGAGCGAGTCAGAGCATTAAAACGACCGGCGAGGATGAGATTGAACAGAGAAGGTAGAGAGTTGGAAGGTGGATAGATGAGAAAGGGAAAGTCACGAGGATAAAGACGGTGACAGAGACGATAGGCGGGATGGGATAGGGTGAGACTGAGGGAGAGAAAGGTTGAGGGATGTCTCTGTTACAGCAGATTGTGCTGACATTGATCCATCATTAGTGCCCTCCCCGCAGGAGACAGAGAGAGAGTCAGAGAGAAACACGAGGACTCGGAGACACAGAGAGACTGCGACTGCGAATGCTGAGCTAAAAAGATGGAAAGAACGACAGAAAGAGAAGAGGAGAGGTGACTGCTTGTCTCCTCTGGTTTCCTCAGATGTCTGTTTCAGAGCGCATGGCATGCTCCTGCAGGACAGGACAACACACAAGTACCTTTGGGTGTTTGACACAATTAGACAGTCTTTACTTGTAACTTCTGGCTAGATAATGTGTCAATATTTATGAAACAGACCACATATTTGCATCCTTTAGACTTTATGTTTTGACTCATATTTTATGCTTGATGAGCGACAGCCAGTGGTAACTAAGAACGTTTACTCAAGCACTGTAGGATTTTTGCACAGAAAACATGAGAAGAGTTTATAAAACATGATGATTTGTTATAAATTAAATTACCAAATAGTTCATACGGACACAGCTGAAACAATTAGTTGACTAATCAGTTAGCCAACAAACTAATTTTTATGTAGTTTGATAAAAAAAAAAGTGTTTGTTTTTAAGGATTGTTCTGCATTGGGTACTTCTAATACTTTAAGTACATTTTTCTGACTGTACTTACTTTTACTTACTGCAACATTTTCGGTGCAGTACTTTTACTTGTACAGAGTATTTTCACAGTGTTGTATTAGTACTTTTACTTAAGTAAGGGCCTGCATACTCCTTCCACCTCTGGTGACAGCACACAACATCGTCAAGTCATTTCATTGAATAGTAGAGTATCTGGTGGTCAAAATAAGTATTTCAAAGTAAAAATATGTTTTAGTATATAATAATGAATAATTTTTAGGGTTTCATCTTCATCATCTCTAAAACACTACTTTGCCTCACAAAATACCATCTTCTCAGAAACTGTGTGTTTAAATCTACTCTGAATTTTTTTTTTTTTTGCCATAGAGGGCACCGATAACATGAATACTGTCTATAATTAATGGACAGGCCTGAAAACTCACCGATTCATGAGGATCTTACTGAATCTGAGCAGATTTGTTTTAGGTTAATGCCACCAAGAGCTTGAGATTTCAGCAAAAGCTGCAGGAGAAGAATAAGGCGGAGACTAAATCATGTCTAACATTACTCTGATTTCAATTTTTTACTTGTAAAAAAGAGTGTTCATTTTTCAAAAAGCACAAAATGATCAACATTTTGGGTAATGCGCTTATTCGCCTTCTTGCTGAGTCAGTTAGTAGTATATTAATAGTAAACTGAGAAGATTGATAGCACTCTTATCTGTTTGTGAAATCTGAAACTAAAACCAGCAAACAGTAAGCTTTGCTTAGCATTAAATCGGGAAATAGGGACAAAAAAAGGACTGTATATGAAGATGGATGACAGGACGTACTAAAAAGAGATATGGTATTTGTAAAGAGAGACCACAAACTAATACATATAAGAAAGGACATAGTTGTTTTGTTCCTAAGCGGCACAAAATAACTACAGTAAATTTATCTATGTACTTACAATAAGACCCGTCCTCTTTCGAGCACACAGCACTCCACACATCCCACAGACAAGAAACTGGAATGAGAGAGAGAACAACTGAGTAAATGAGCGGTTTCAAAGTTGCAAAACTACTGGTTGAGGAACTCTGTGGAATTTAAGCTATTTTCATGACTCCATTATCTCCGTGTTGACAGCAGGAAAAGGGTGAATGTATTCTTTACACTCGCTTATTCAGATGCAACTTTCTCCCTCTAAAAATAGAGTGTGTTATTGTGGGCGCTAGCAGGAAGCCACATTGTGCTGGATGTCAGTGATTCAGACTGAATGGGAAGAGCATGGTGGTGGATTACACTGGCAGAGTACACTTACAAGTAGGAGAGCACAATGAGCTGCAAGCTGCATTGTTTGGCAGAAAGTTGCTGGAAGAAATCATCTCTGTGTGAGTGTGTGTGTGTGTGTGTGTGTGTGTGTGTGTGTCAGTTTCAGTCTTATGGTCTGTTACAGTACACCTGTTGCAGTTTTACATTCATTTAGGACGTACATTGAAATCACTCTGCTTTAACTTAGAGGGTAACTTTGGTATTTTTCAACCTGGACCCCATGTTTTTGTGTTTAAGTGATCAATGGAGACAACAATTTTTGAAACTGAAATTGAATTGACTCAATTAAATTGCTGGGAAAAAAGCTGCAATTTAACCACTCAGGGCATTTGTGCATCATCAATTTACATCCACTAAAAGTGCTTGTGTTTGCCACTGACAGAAAGATTTTTAAATGTCTGACAACATTGTGGAACGGCTCACAACAAGATAGACCTTTAGGTCGATAGAGTAAGATTCCTTTTGCCACTGCCAATTCCACCGCATAGAGCCAGCATGTTTTCACATTCAACCGGGTGAATTAAGGTTTTATTTTAACCAAATCAGAGTAGGTGATTGTTGACCGTTTTTATTATTACTGGCTCTATAGACAAACTTTTAAGGACAGATTAGATCAAACAAAGATTGAGGATTTTGATTTAGAAATTACACACTCAAAATATAACTGAATGTAACAAATGACTTTCCAGTTATCAAAAGGTTGCCCAGTGACTTGGAACAATATTAAAGTGATGAATTACAGTAATCTCATGTATCCTTGTTCAAATCTGACAAATATCAGAGTTGAACAAGAATTACTTTCCCATTTCAGCAATGATCAAAGGTTGGACATTCAATCTTCTTCGAGGACAGCAGTCAGTCAGACTTAATGACTCCCAGCTCCTAACAGGAGATCTAAAGCTTTGGATAATCACGAGACAGGAT
Organism: Plectropomus leopardus; assembly: GCF_026936395.1. NCBI lineage: Eukaryota > Metazoa > Chordata > Actinopteri > Perciformes > Serranidae > Plectropomus > Plectropomus leopardus. Next base: position 14,511,557 of record NC_142192.1, on the reverse strand, counting down.
GGCTGACTCAGCAGAACAGCTGTGAGGTTGAACACACACCTGTCACACTGCATAACAGCTTTGCAGCAACTTTATACACACACACACACACACACACACACACACACACACACACACACACTACATGCACTTACACTCAAATATTTGCCCTATATAATGTAATAATATCACAGTTTGCCTTTTTGTCACATACATAAACACACCTCAGGACTCTTTGAGATACTCCACACAAAAATCTGATATATCTTCATTTCTTCCTTTATTTCTCTGCTCATATATTGCCTACGCTCCAGGCACTTACAGTAACTCTCAGCAATAAGACAGACTGTGTTACCTCAGCTGGAGCAGCAGCCATCGTGAAGTAATTGATTCAAGGATATATATAGCAACTAAAATGCCAGAAACTCAACTTTTCATTGCTCTGCAGCACAATCAAGACAATGAGGACGAGAGCAGCGCTCTAACAAGAGGAGACATATGCAGAGGAGCGATTTTTCTTATAAAGCTTTGACCCTGCGGAGGACCGAGCAACTATTCAAGCATGAATGAATGAAACTGATCTTTAGCTCCGGCACAGAGGCATTTATAGGCCATATAGCAGTGTGTGTCTCTATAATATCTAATGGACAAACACAATGAAGGAGAGTATAACCAAAATATTAGGCTTCAACACACTGTGGGTCTCAATACTGGGGAATAGGCATAACTTCCAGTTAGTGATTATTAGATAAACAACCACTAGTATGAACAAAAACCAATTTAATATCTCAATCTTTCTCAAAGCAAAAGCTTGTCACTGTGCCCTACAGAGCTTCAGAAGTGTTTGATATAAATAGAGCCTTGAGCCATGGAAAAGCCCCTTATTAGGAGGACTGTTTTAAGAAAATAGCTGATTTGTACTTTTTTTTAAGTGTTTATATATGATTTTTGTCAGTTCAAAGGGTGAGTTAACCCTTTGAAACCTGCAGTAACATCACTTTTGCGTGCTGCTTTTGTACACGTTTCACATGTATTTATAAACCTTTTTAAATTGATGCAATTTATCTCAAAAACATTGGAAAAGGTAATGGCAACTTTGTAATAAATGTTTCACAAATTGCAAGAAATTTGTAGATTTAGAGAATTATTTTTTTAAAAAAAACTCATAAAAACCTATATTTAAAATTATGTTGCAAAATTATTGTTGTTTTTTCAACTGTATTTCTTCTTTTTTCCTGTTTAAAAAAAACATTTTCAGGGATTTTTTTTCCCTAATTTCCATCTAATTTTGGAGTCATTTCTCCTTTCGTTGCTTGTAGCCTTCTTCCCATGTTTTAGAAAGAAATCAAGCCAATTCGCTCAGGTTTCAAATGGTTTTAAGTTACAGTCGTTTTATATGTAAGCATCAATATACAGAATTTATACGTATTTTATGCTCACATCTCCCACTTACAATCATAGTAAAACACCAATCCCCTTATCTGTCTTGCGTTTATAGGGCCAAATTATATTCACATTCATGCCTTATTTGAAATACTCAGAGAAATGGCCAACAGCCTGTACTCTACGAGCAATATTTTTTAGATGAAAGTACCAAGGCTGACAGTTCACCTGAGTTTTAAGTTTGCCTCTACTCTCCACAACACCCCTGAAGATACTTATCCTCTCTGAAAGTAAATAAAGGAGAGTAAGGGAAAAAAGTTGTTCCCAGGACGTACACAGAGTCCGCTCCACACCGGGGACGCGTCGCCCTGCTGCGGCTTGTGCTCGCCCCGGACCCAGCTAATGCCCACGGCTCCCAGGACAATGCTCGCCACACCCAGGCCCACCTCCACCACGGACAGCAGGAGCAGGCTCCACAGGATCTTGCGGCTAGAGCACATCCTGCCCCGGGCATCTCTCCAGCGAGAGACAGGAGTCCGCTTCTCGGTGCTCCGAGTGCGGCGAAGCTCTATTACTGCTTCATACGCAACCGGGAAAAAGGGGTTATCCGAACAAGTAGGTCCAAGTAAAGCTGAAAGGTGAAAGCAAACAAAACTGGGAGAAGGGAAGCTGCCTCTGCGGTTGGATGGTGTTTGTAAAGACAGAGCGCTCCGCTGAAGTTCCTCCGCTTGCTCATGTGCGTGTGTGCAGCCTGGCGCTGTCCAAGGTACTTTAGCACCACTGCAAACACACACACACACGCACACACAATGCACGAATCCGCGCGCACGCAAACACGTGCGCAGTCCAGGGCCGTAGCCAAGAGACCACGAGTCGCAGCCTCCGCCCACATGTGGAAACATCCAAACACCAAAACACCTTCAGTCCTGAAGATCTGACTACATGACAGGCTCTGGAGGTAAGGCAATGCAAGTTTACTCATACAACACATTTAAACAACCAGCTTCATTTTTAGTTCTCACATCATTGAAAACTGTCTCAACAAACACACACACAAATCAATTTCTTTAAAAAAAAACACATCAACTGAATAATCTTCCAAATACATTTACGGCAAATAACACAAAAACAATGTGGAACATTTCTTTGGTCATAAAAAGTTCCAGCAACACATGTACATGCGTTGAGAAATAAGCCTAAATGTTTTAATGCCAGATCATTTCTCTGTCTAGCATTATTCTAATTTGTCCTTTTAATGTCTGCAGAGGAACAGAAGATTAATAGCTTCCCTGTAAGAACCACTTGTACACATCAGGTACAACTCTGTACACACTGTTCATGCCCATGTGGTGACAGGCCTGGCAGATAGCGTGTGCAAACTCATGACTGCCCTCAACAGGATGACGCGTGGCAGTAAAGAACTGTCGCCAATTAAAGTATCTCATATAAGTCTCATTATCCTTATCCAGTGACAGGAGGAACTCAGCCAGTGCCGCGGCATGCGGGAAGTCATTTACATGTATGAAGGAAGTACCTGGGGCAAAATCCTCATAGTTTGTTCTCGGTGGGCCCATAACTATCGGCACAGTCCCGGCTGCAAGAGGTCCATTGAACGTTTCAGTGATGTAATCTCTGTGAACTGGATCCTCAAAGGAAAGGTAGAATTTGCAGCTGCTGATAGTCAGGAAATAGTTCTCAGCCTTCAAGAGCTCGGCTGAGGATCTGTGAAAGACATCCACCTTGATGTGCTTTATAAGCTCTTTGTAGTACTTGTATCTCTCAGCTGATTTTGTTAGGAGGTTGTCGCCATCCACAATCAAACAAAGCAATCTCTCCTTCTTGGGTAGCACAAAATCTTCATCCGTGTTCCTCTTGAGAGTCAGTCGCCAGCGAACGTGGATATCCGCATCCTTCCTGTAGCTCAAGGTTAAATTAAAAAGGCCTTGAATGCCTTCAATTTTGCGCATGTTGGTAGGTGAGTCCATGTTAAACCAGATCCACCTCTGAAATCTGGGTCTGGGTGAGGTGGGGAGATTGGAGAGGTCATCCTGGATAGCTCTGTGAAACACCAAAACTCCATGAGCTGTGGAGTACAGAGATCTATCATCTGTGAGGTGGCAGCTGTCAATTTGGAAGAGCCTCTTGCAGTCTTGAAAATCAAACTTTTTGTTTTCAGGCCAGAACCACAGCAGCAGTATGGGCTTGTCTTTCTGTTGTGTCTCTGCAGGGTTGGGTTTTTTTGTAACAACTGATGTAATGGAAAAATTCCCCTGCTTTGTCCGCCGCCCTATATGAGCTGGGTGAGGATGACATTTTGGAGATGGGAATGACTTATAGTACATTAAAAACAGAATTATGAATCCAGCCAGCATGAGAGTCACTGCCAGGGTGACTCGTAGAAGACGATAAATGAATGCCATAAGTATATTTACTCAAGTGCTTTACTTTAAATCAACTTAAAAGGATAATACTGTAAACAAAAGTATGCATATATATATATATATATATATATATATATATATATATATATATATTGTAGTCAACTGCATTTATTTGAAAGTTTGAGTTACTTTACAGATGTAGATTATAAACACAAAATATAAATCAACCAATAAATTATGATGAATTATTATAGGCTTAGATACACAGCAGGACATAAAGTGAGCTCAACCTTTATCTCTGTTTGTTATTGTTTTTAATCTGTTGTCTTGCGTTTTAATGTGTTGTCAAATTTTAATTGTCATTGTATTTTAATAAATTTTAATCTATCTATCTATCTATCTATCTATCTATCTATCTATCTATCTATCTATCTATCTATCTATCTATCTATCAAAACATCATAACTCAGATCTAGTACATTATTCACAAACTGGCCACTGTAGTCAAGGAATACTTTTACTTTTGGTACTAAACATATTTTCATGTTAATACTTTTGTACTTTTATTTAATTGAAATAAAAACATTTACACTGTAGTATTGTTCCTTTTAATAAAATAAAATAGCGAAATACTTCCACCACTGGCCATATTAAACCTGCAAGGAAATAAGAAACCTGTATCAGAATCACTGGAAAAACATTCCCTCAATAAATTATTAGCAATAAATCATTCAGGTATTCTTTTTAAAGGTATCACACAGAGTTCAAAATGGTCTTAATTGTTTAAGTTAAAGGCCATAATCAATTAGGAATTCATAATGTTGAGGTCATGCAATTCTCGTTCCACCAAAAAGTGGTGTCAATGATCATTTTCAAAGTAGCAAAGGTGGAAAGTTTGGTCAAAATACTTACTTGTCTCGAGGAGCTGAAAATGATTTTGCTGCTTGGAAGGTAAGCGTGTGGATATTCTGCATAATCCTGACTGAAGCTGCACAGGTGTGACAAGTAAAACGCAGCCCAAGAATTTCTCTCATCCTTATGGGAGCCACTTCAAATGGGCCATCGGACTGACGCTCCACCTACTAATGAGTCTAACCAACCCTGTGTCAGAGCGGGCAGTCGAGCACTTGGAACTTGATTTGACTTTTAAATTATATTTATATAGAAGTTGTGTGTTTAGTTATGACGCATTTTAAAAAATCATGTTGAAACATTCATAATCCCTCTAAGATGAGACAGAGACAGTCTTTATTTGATAATAGTTTGAATATTTCAAAGTGTTGTTGACTTTAAAATCATTTAAATTAGCGGTATACACACAGGAGCATTAAATATGATCATTGTAATGCTATGAAGTAAACAGCGCAAAACTATTACATCTACAGAATTAAACAAATGTGAAATAATCAAAGTCACCTTACCCCTGTAAAATTCATACAAGACATAAACTATCACTGCCACTATCAGACATAAACACTGATTTATTTATGTGGACGTTACATGTGTAACAGCACAATCACAGAAAAGTGCTCCCTTATTAAACCTAGCAAATCATGTTTAACCCGATATATTTGCATCCTCATTCATCCTTCTCAGCTCCCCAGCTAACCTTTCACCCACATTAAGGTGTGTCTATAGAAAACTTAAACAAAGCATGAATGACCAAACGACATGACAGATTACTCTGAGCAAAGACTGCACGCAAACCAACAGAAGCATCTTTGTCTCCCTCTCAGGCGGACCTATACAGAACAATCTCTGCATCGCACAAACAGATAACAGGTGGCAGGAAGATGGATGAACCTGAGTGAGATGGACTTATTTCTGCAAACACTTCTGAACATTTGAGTTGGAGTCGATTACTCTGACAGAGCTGAAAAACTTAAGAACCCTAAAATAACACTAACAAAAAGGTGATCAAAACTGTTGTATATCCATAGTTACTGTTTGTGGAATGATTTAAATGCAGATGGCTGCACAATCCTTTATCCTTAAATTGAGCAGCGCTGTTCTGCGGCCACCTCTGCACAGCCTACAGCAGGAATGGGACAGCACCTCATATTCGCATGGACACACCAGTCCTTATTCACCGTAAAGCACTCAACTCCTCTCCTTCTCTCCCCAGAGTCCTCTGCTCTGTCAAATCAGCAAATGGAAAAAGAGCCTCCTGGTTAAATGATGCTCTCTAAGCCAAGTTTTAGTGAAACAAAGGATATTACTCTTCCTGATGCTGCACAGATGTCATTCAGTTTATATTCCAATGCCTATATAATGGGCGGCAGGATGTTAGTTTGACCGGTGCTCATTCTTCTTCATGTTTACTTTTGAAAACCTCCACCTGGCTAGCTAGCAGAAGTAACAGGAGGAGAGTTTACAGACTGAGGAGTTGATTTCCTCATCCCGATGAGTGACTGGCAGCCACACGCCACCACCATCCAACACCAACCACAAAAAGCTTCACCAACACTTGCAGGGTAGACGTAAGAGCCTAAGTTTAGCACACATTTAGCAAAGCTTGCAGAGAGGTGACTGGAGACGTCTGTGCCCACGTCATTTCCTTTCTTAGCAAAGCATAAGATGAGAAAAACAATGGAACTACAGCCAGCAAACGTTAGCTTAGCATAAAGACTGGAAACGGGAAAACCTGTTAACCTGGCTCTGTCTCCTACCTACCTCTAAAGCTAACTAACTAATGTTACATCAAGTTTTAAAAAAGTACAAAACCTAAAGCATAAAAATAGGTTCATGTGTGCGACTATTTTTATTTATAGCCAACCACAGCTGTTTCTCCCCATTTCCTGTCTTCATGCTAAGGTAATGGCAGCATGGGTTTAATTTAGCTTTACTAAAATTGACACACCACCTTGGGGAATTTCACCCCCAGGAAATCTTTAGGACGGTATACTCTACAAGGGATAAGGCCACACAGGCTCAAAATCACTTGGCCAAACAAACAGCAATTTTATTAATACTATATTATATTTTACTGTTACCTGCCATTTTTTAAAAAAGTATTGTTAATAAAAAGTTTGTCTCTGGCAAAGTGTTTTTGAGCCTGTGTGGTCTCTCTGCTTGTAGAGTTTACCCTCTTTAAGATTCCCTGGGGGTGAAATTACCTTAGGTAGTGCTGATGATTTTAGTGATTTTAGTAAAACTAAATTTAACCCTTGCTGCCTTGCCACACTAAGCTTACTAGCTACTGGTTCTGTAGGGAGATCATATAGCGTAAAAAAAAAAAAATCCCAAAATGTCTGAATGTTACAGTAACACTAAGAGGTTATTTTAACCATCCTGAAAGCTTTTAACAGAACACAGCATTCCTTTATGCCAAGTTATTGAATGAATATTAGTGTACTAGAGTGCATGTGTGATTAAAGGACATCCTCATTGATGTTTTCACATCGAGTACCACTTATAAAGGTCATGAACTACATTGAATTCCTTGTCTCTTGACATGTGTTTGCAGGCGAGGCAGACAGGTTGAATAAATTCATTGCCGATTGACAGGAGATGAGGCGTGACTGTGTAGAACTTCCTCCACTCAAAGTAACGCCTGTACGCCTCGTCCTTCATGTTGAGCAGAAACGCTGCCAGTGACTTTGCATCAGGAAAATCATTTATGTGAATGAAGGCGTCAGGGGGCAGGAACTGCTCATAGTTTTCTCTTGGCGGACCCAAAACTACAGGGACCGTCCCTGCCACGAGGGGCCCGTTAACCTTCTCTGTGATGTAGTCTCTGTGGATCGAGTTCTCAAATGAAAGGTAAAATTTACAGCTAGCAATGGTTGAATAATATTCAGCATAACTCAAACGTTTCCCTGTATAGGCTGTACCAAAGACGTGGATCTTAATGTGTTTGGACAGTTCGTGATAATATCTTTCTCTCAAAGCTGTTCCAGTGGAGTGGTCTTTGTTGCTGACGATCCAGCACACCAGTTTGTCTTTCTTGGGCAGAGCAAAGTCATCTTTCAGTTCTGTCTTCCTGATAGTGAGCTCGTTCCTCACCGTGATGTCAGCATCTCTTCTGTAGCTCAGCGTTAAGTTGAACAGGTTGGCCAGACTCGGTTTCTTCACTGTGTTTGTTGGGGATTCCACATTGAACCAAATCCACTTCTGAAAAGCTGGACGTGGCCCCTGCGGCATGTTACGTAAATTCCAGTCTATGTTTTTATGGAAGAAAATAACTCCCTGTGCTTTGCTGTAGAGCGATCTGTCAGCTGTCAGAATACAGCTATCAATGTTGAAGTAGATAGAGCAAGCTTTAAGATCAAACTTCCCTCCAAGAGGCCAGAACCACAGCAGGACTATGGGCTTTGCATTTGGATCCATGCCTTCATAATACTCCTCAGATGTAGGTGGGCAAACAGGAGATGAAGTCTCAAAATACAGAAAGAATGCGAGAACAGCGCAAATGAGGCCAAGTGCAGCCATAATCGTTAAGTATAGTGTTTTCTTGGGAGCTGGTGTCATTATCTGTGGAAGCAGAAAAATAATTATCACTTTGATAACTACACTGCACTTGGTTGCAGAAGTAAAGTGCCATTCATTTCTCCTGTAGTCAATGTTTCATGACTCACAGTTGGAGCAACTCTACAGCTTGGACAGGCAAGAAACTCTTCTTGTTAGAAAGAGAAAGAGTTTATGAGTTTATTTCAGAGGAATTCAGCAACCCTGGCAACATTTTTTTTAATGTCAGCAAAACATAAGCATGAGAAGTTTCAGTTGGTTGCAATCTTTAATCTTACCACTAGATGCCACTAAAACCTGAACACTACACCTTTTAAGAAATACATTAAATAGAGTTATTGTAAGTAACTTGTGGAACAGCAGCCATAACTTGTAAAGAAATTGCAATTTCTCTCATTTAAAAAAACCAAGATGTCAATATTCTCATTCAGTAAAGCTTATCAAAGTTCATTCTGTTCTCACCTTTACACAGAGTATACTGGTCCTATGTCTCCTTCTGGTTGTCGGTAGACCAACTGTGGTAGGCGTTTGACACACTTGAATACTGAGATATATGACCTCCTGAGCCCAACGAGAGAAACCAGTTTTATTTGCTTAGTGTTGACAATGCCTAGAAACGTTCTCACATGTTCCTGTAGACTGCCATTATGATCATCTCCTCCGTCATTCAGTATGATTATGGTCAAGGTGCTCCTTGACAGACAAACAGATAACAATGATAACACAGTTCGCAAAATGACTATCTTGTGAAATTGTGCACTTTAAACATGAAAAACTGATGGTCAACAAAGCAGCGATGTGCACCTGCAGAGGCCACTCAACTTTGTTAGACAAATGAAGGGGCCCCACGGAAAGCATGTTTACATATTATGGGCACGTGCAATTTGTAGTTCAAGGTGGAAGTCCAGGGCACTTCTTTGCCAGCTATTGTGAGAAAACTTTTTCTATGACTTGTAGACAATTCAAGAGCAATGACTTGGGGGACACGGTGACTCCACACAGACCAAATAATAGATAGTCTTGTATGGATAAACCAAACCAACCCTACCTTAAAATACACAATGGTGAGCACACACCCTCTGAGACATGCTTTTGGAGAGGCTGCAGAAAATGTTGTTGATGCCAAATAAGATCTATAACCGATACCAATACAGCATATATATATATATATATATATATATATATATATATATATATATATATATATATATATAGAGTAAATCCTAATCTCTGATTGGCTGATCCTGCTCAGAGCACATGTGATTTATCATGTGATCCCCTGAGAGCAGCTCTAACAGTAAAGGTCACTTTTTCACCTTGCTGTTAGTTAGAGCAAATCTGATAAATGTGTCTTATTGTTTACACACACCAAAGAGCCCTTCGAGGACTTACAGTAATCGTAGCGTCTTTTCTCCGTATGGAGACACTGGATCTTAAATAAAGCTTTCCACTGTCAGCATGCATTTCCCAGCCCTGTCTAAGAAAAGATACAAATTCAATAATTCCACGTATGGTAGGTTAGTCTCATCCTGAAATAAAATCAAAGCATTTGTGTGTGTGTGTGTGTGTGTGTGTGTGTGTGTGTGTGTGTGTGTGTGTGTGTGTGCATGTGGAGGGTTTTAAGAGATCAATGATCAGTCAACTTAATACAGAGTAAAAACGGCTACCGCAGTACACACTATAATCGAGCTGTGTGTTTCAGGGCTGTGTTTACATTTGGACTTCATGTTTTCAGCACCAGGATTATAAAAGTGGGCCACGACTAAGACGAAGATGATGACAGATGTAAGAGGTGTAAGAGATGATTTTATGTTAGGCCATTTCATCACAGGGACATATGGACATAAAGTAACAATAAACCAGTCAGAGTATCCTATAGAAAGCTTAAGTGACACTGAAACACCAGAACCAGAAGTCCTGTATGCGAAGTACTTTCCTAAAACACAACTGGGCACTGCTAACATGGCATGTCCAACCTGTTCTCGTCCCAAGTCATATATTGCAGCTTTGTAAGTGGACTTCCCCGTCTACATATTATGCTCCCTGTATCTGCTCTTTACATTTCATTGCTACTGTGATGCAAACAAATGCACATGGTGGGATTACGCTGCACGTGTTTATGTTTGGGCAACAACAGAACATGGCAGATACATCAGAAAATACACGTACTGGGATGGGTGGTTAGGATTAGCAAAATGAGGCACACAGTAAGGTGAAAAAGCATCACATTTGGACAGGAAGCAAACACCAGACTCCCACATTAAAGTCTGGGTTGTTTTGGACTCATCCACCCAACAGGTCCCCTCTTGCTCCTTATGTTATGTCGTAACTGATAACTGATGCCATCCTGCTGGGTATCATGCGGACACAAAAGGTTCTGTCTGGCCACGTTCTCAAGTGACGCTGCCCGTCTGTGTATCGTGCTGACGCTGCAGGTGCCCTCCAGTCGTCCGGTCTGCCAGCATATAATAAGACCATGCTGGGTCTGCCCGGCTGTGTTTTCAGCTGATGATGCTCAGAGGCCTATCATGCCTTTCTTTTTATCTTACACCAAAGACACTGCAAAAGCTGTGTATTTGGTGACTTCGGAATGAGAACAGGCTGGAAATATCACCAGACTTTTATATTTCTGTTTTTGATAGCCTTTACAAACCGACCTAGACATTTTTTCTTGATAGATTACAGCAAAAAGTAGCAAAGATGAAGATGTAAGATTTATTTTTGTCTTAAACTATTGTTTTTTTTAATTAATAAAAAATTAAATTCCAATAGCAAGCATTGTAGTGGATACTCATTTATCTAGATGGATAATAAACCCCAGGAACATGTTTGACTTTGCCAAAAAACTAGATTAGAAATTGCACTGAGTTACTTCTGGCCAGCCTGGATGTGGCATCAGGACATTGGCTGTCTGTCACGTTTCTGGAATATTTGGTTACGTTTGCATGTTTTATAGGAGCGGCTTTGGGAGAAAGTCGCTGTTCATTTCACCAACAGACTTTTATTAGTCTGGGATAAGATGCAGCCTTTGGCCCATTGCCTGACCCGTACAGAAGCTTCTAATCAATGGCAGACTTGATGACACACTGAATTTCTCTCTCTCCCCCTTTACTGCCTTTCAAACAAACATACATTCACCTCCTCAGTCTCCAGCATCTCAGCCCCGATTTTTTTTTTTAACCCAAAACAGCAGAGTTTTGAGTTTTTTTGAGGTTTTTTAATGTTGGCAGTGTGGTAGGGCTGTAACCTTGCTGTCCTGAACACTGCAGTGCGTTAAAAATAAAAGTGCTTAATGTCAGGTCCTCTGTCCCCCTAATGATTTCATTGATGATAACAGCTCCAGATGGCTGGGTGTGTATTGGCCAGACAGGAACCTCCATGCTAAAACTAGAATATGTGAATAAAACAGTGCAGAGCTACTTTTGGAGTGTATCTTAATTTCTGTGTGTTGGTGTGGGCGAGGATTCCCACATGCACTAAGGTTTAGGTTGCTGTGGGTTAAAAGTTCAAAATAAATGGCAAATTTCAACATGCTTTCCACATTGTTTTCCATCATTTGAGGTTTGACTGTTGCTCTTTTCATCATGTCACCCAGTGTAGCCAGAAGGGAACTGCTGAACTAACAGCAGAGGCTTACAATTCTCATACTCAGAGAAAAATCATCGTATGCTAGTCCTAAGCAGGAGAACAAATAGGGGAAATGTTTAGTATTCCATTTGAATTTTAAGCTGAACAATGATTTTTTCTAAGCCTAACCATGTGCTTTTGTTACCTAAACCTAAGGAAATAAACCTAAAAATGATGTGTTTCACCTTCATTTAAAGTTTATTTTGAAAAAGACCGTATGCATGTTACAAGCAGAGACTGTGCATTTCCTGTGAAAATTAAAATGTGTTGTGAAAAGACACAAAGCGTATAACAAAAGTAAACTGGCCGTCCCTGAGCATCCAAGACAGACACGGCCGAATACTAGCGCATCCTATTTGGACATTTAGGTCCACTGAAAAAGCAGCCATATTTGAGGACTTTGAATGAGAACGTGTTGCCTCATCGTCTGCAATTGTATTGTTTATCTTGATGAATGAACCAGTAGCATCCACATTATTGTGGTGGATGGAGATGTGCATTATTTTGCGTTTTCTTTTGCAGATAAAATCCATGCTACATTTGGATGAAAACCTGGCTAACATTTGCAGACCAAAAAAGCTAGCCATTCATTTTTACACTCTGGCTTTTGAGGGGGAAAAAGTGTTAATTATTGAACTTTGTTTTATTGAATTTTGTTACCTTTGGACAGAGCCAGGCTCGCTGTTTAATATTGGAAAATTATTTGATCTGCTAGGATATTATGAAGAAGTAATAGTGAGTGAGTGAGTAGTAGTGAGGAAAACTATTAAATATTTAAGTTTCATTCTTTTATAGCATAAAGTTTACTCATTTTATTATTCTCTACTTATTATTATTGTCTATTATTGCCCACTAGTCATAAACACAGAAAGGAAGTACAGTATGTTGTTGTGCTGAAGTCTGCTGTGTAAATAAATGAGCAGACGGCAAAGCAACATGGCTGTTTAACTGCTATCATTCCCATTTCCGTTCAACACATATGGCTTTTTCCCATTCATCCTTCAGATTTGGTTATTAATAGAAATTAGTGAGGATGACCAATATGCTCTACAGATTGTACTAAAGCAGTATTGATCTTCCAATCTAATTCTCAGCAAGAGCGTGTATAAGTTTATTTCTCGAAATGTCAACTTTTTCCTTAAAAGCTATCATGCAAAAAGGTACACGGTGAAGAAAAAGAGGGCAGAATCGAAACATGTCACATTCAATTCATCAGAGACAACTCCCAAATGTTCCTTTTTTCTTACCCTTCACTCAGTGGATTATTTTTGATAAATTACCGGCAGTGTGTGTGTCTCTGACTGTGACTGGATCACAGGGGCGGGCATCTTTGTCACAGGTCAGGAGAAACAGGTTTGGAACCAAACGCAGAGGCAACAGAGGAGGCAGCAGGAGGAGTTCAGTGGTTTCATTAGAACAGGGCTGACCAGAGGGAGTGCCGAGGCAGGCAAGTAACAAGATTATCCAAATGCCAAGAACACAAAACACTTGAAGAAAACTAAACTAGCACCAAAAGCTGGAAAGCTCAAAACAGATGACTCAGAGCTCAAAACTCAAAAAAACAAACTTAAGACTGAGAAATGCAACTCACTGGGAAAACACGGAAAATGAACTGACAAAGAACAGAAGAACTGGGCTGGTGTACATAGGGAATGAATGATTGGAAGTACAAACAGGTGAGCAGGAGGTGAGGTGAAAAGTCGTTCGGGAAAGGTGAAGCAATCAGGGCGGGGTAAAACAATCACTAAAGCAGGAAGACACATAGACAGTCAGTAAACCAGCGATGACACGTGTAGTGAAACTACAAAATAAAACAGAGAACGACCCGAACGTAAACTCAAAATCAACTTTAAATGGTCATATTTTGTATTTAGTTTAACTCTTTGAAACCTGGGCTTTCAAAAATGGAAGAAGGCAATAATCAAAATGGGGAACGTTTTTCCCACAACACAACACACTCACTCGTATTCTCATTTTAACACTGTAAAACAGCTTGAGTGAATTGCAGTACATGGCCATAAAAACCGAGAAAGTACAACAGAGAGGTGGAAACAGAGATAAAATTCTTCTTTAAAGTGAGACCTATTGGATACATCACCGTGACACTCTCATTCCTACTGGGTTGATTGAGGGGATTTTAGTCGCATGTTTCTTAAGATACAGTTTCTTTTTTAAATTAGTGTAAAAAACAATTCAATTTTTATTTTTCAATTAATTAATTAATTTATTATGATTGATATTATTATTATTATTACTTATTTATCCATTTTATATGTGTATTATTTATATAATTTTGATTTATTTATTTATTCACCTCATTCTTTTTATTTATTTATTATTTACTTTATTTGGTTATTATTATCATTATTACTACCAGTATTATCATTATCATGATTATTGTTATTGGTTATTGTCTTTTTGTTGCATTTATTTATTTATCCATTTATTCCTTTACAATATTACTGCGATTCTCCCTCTTGGAAATGTTGGCTCCACCTGCTGGGATGTACTGGAGTTTGTTGCATGTGTGGATACAATTAATTACACATGAGATCTTCTTTGTGTTATTGCCAATGTACATACTGCAGAAGTGCATCCATCATGTGGCAATAATAAGAAACTCTATATCGGAGTGCTGCCCTATTTTGACTGCTCCCAGCTTTTTAAAAAAAATATTTTCTAAATCTACATATTTCTTGTAATTTGCAGGAAATTTCTAGCAAGTTGCTCATTGCCCTTGTTACCATGTTTTCGGGAAAAAAAATCAACATAAAATAAATCTTTTAAAAAAAGGTATCTGAAAGGGTTAATTACCCTCAGAACGCCAAAACCCTTAAGTGGGTTTAAAAGTTGGCTGTTTTATTTAAAAATCTCCATAATCACACCATTTCTCATATTCAGAAACTGTGAAATATGATTATTTATGGTGAATATAGGGTCATGCATTTCCCCACTCAGGGAGGCTCACGGAAAACTACTTGTAGCTCTGAGGAGGTCACAACCCAGCGACCCTCTACTCTGATAAATAAAGCACTGTGAGGCATATTGCTTTCTGTTCGGCTGTTGCCTCTTCCCTGCTGCACTCTGAAGCTCAAGGGGGTTGAAGAGAATGATTCAAATCTGCAACTCATTTGAGCAGGTTGTCATTTTAACTGTGGATTGTTATTCCTGCGCTTTTCAGAATTGTATTATTACAATGATGAAAGCTGAAACTCCTGGGAAAAAATGACACACACCACTGTGCGCTCTCCACATACATATCTGGCCCAAAGCAGCAGAGTTGAGATACATAAGATATATAAACTTCTATCCAGCTAAGTGGATAAAAAGAGCTGTTATCAGGAGGTGCCTGGAACTACGGTGTCCCCAGAGGCCCATTATAAGCTTCTCAGTGGTGCCATCCACTCTCAGTGTGGCTCTGAATCATTAGGAGATACAGTATATGGCTGCTGGCCCATAATGAGCGCAGCACCAGGCAAACGTCAATCTGTCATTGCTCCCGGGAGACGGGAGGAGTGAGGGAGATCGAAGGCGCCGTGGGCCACTTGGAGTTTGCCTTTGTATCTCAGATGCTCCGGTGTAGGTGTGACATGTGCATCAGGTTAGACAGGTGACTGCTGTTAAATTGTCTCCTAGAGGAATATCTGAAGTGGTCTGACACTGTTTTCTGACGCTGGATCGTTACATGTTTCGGTCTATTAGTAGATGGCACCAATTCCCCTCGTTGTTCTTGAGAAGGACAGAGATTAAACAGCCACTGCACTCCCACAGCACAAGTCTTTCTATCATAGTGATGCGAATTCCTGATAATCAGGGAAGAAAATCCCACAGTGTCTGCAGGCATGCTCAGGCTGACGCCTGGAACAGAGAAAATTGGTTTCACGTCTTGTTAATTGAAGAAAGGCAGTTAAAACAATTTCATTCTCTGTCAATTTTCAGATAGGTTTGTCAAATGCATACCACCATTCATCATTCATCTAAATATGTCCTCATCTCAAGTCAGCAATATCGCAGTTTTTTTCATTTTCACACTTAAACATAAGAAAGAGGTACATCTACATCTACATGTCTTATGTCTTCTTTTATTCTACGTGAAAATGACATAGATTCAATTATGTCCTCCTGCAGGGGAAGGCAGCTCTATTTGTATAGCACATTTCATACAACGGGGCAATTCAAAGTGCTTTACGGAGCAAAAAATATTTATTTATTCATTTGTTAATTTGTAAGGGAACATGTACAATGGACATTAATCTCAGATTGTGAAAAGATGTATTGTACCAGATACAGCTTTTATCTAATTTCCATCCGCAGTCCCTGTGGCAGGCAGACACAAGTACGACTTACATTAGGAAGGGTGGGTAAACATAAGGTGGTGCACATTAAGACATCATATAAAACATAATACAGCATACCGATTTACAACAAAAAAAGTAAAGACATTAAATCAAAAAAAGGAAAAATTTGTTACCAAATAATTTGCAATTTTAAAAATAAAACTTAATAAGAATAGCAGAAGTAAAGTCTGACCTGCTACATCATGAAGCATCAAGACCTCTCAGGTGATGTGGGACAGGTCTGCTTTGTGTCCCCCGAGTCAAGACCCAAAATAGAGCACTGTTTCATTTTCATGCACCATATATCTGGAACAAACTCCAAGAAAACTGCAGGTCTCAGTTCTTCTAAATAAAGGCTGGAGACTTTTTTGTTTGACGCCGCATTTTTTAAAATCAAATATTTATTCATTTCTATCACTGCACAATAACTTTTATTCCTGCATTTTATACCTGCCTTAGTCTTGTATTTAATTCCTAATCCCCAATTCTTTAATGGCATTTTTAATTGTATTAAATGTCCATTTATAATGTGTTTCTTTTGCACTTTGTCTCGATGTTTTGATGTTTTATGGAAAACACTTTGAATTGCATTGTTGACGAAATGTGGTATATAAATAAACTTGCCTTGCTTCAAGTACTTCAGATTAGCTCAGACTTGACTGACTACTAAAGTAAAATGCTTGATGCACATGAATGGACAACAACATAACTTTTACCTTTTATACATTAAGTGCATTTTCACAGTCACACAGTCACACACACACACACACAGCAGAGAGAGAGTTATAAAATATAGCATAGACAGCAGTCTGCCACTTAAGTCAGCCATGTGAGAGGACCCTGTTACACACACATCATTAACTCATTGCATCAAACACACACACGCACATGCACGCACACACACACACACACACACACACACACACACACACACACAGCAGAAGCTCGATAGTGTGTAAATTGTAAGTGTTTGTCACACATCTGTCTGCCAGAGGCTCCAGATGGTGTGTGGCCACACCTCTTTCTGTTCCAGTCAGAGGGGATATGGCAAGCTGGTCATCCATCGCAATCCTGAGCTCCAGATGTTTCCAAACACAAACACACACATGTCTACACACCCACACACTGTAACTGCTTTGCTGTCAGACAGGAGTTTGGATTATTCATGGCTTATATCCTGTTGCATTTTTTTAAACATTTCCTTTCTTCGGTCAAGGAGCGAGAGTAAAACAGGAGAGGTTGTATTTCACCTCCTGCTGATGACTTAGGGAAAGTGCCTGAACCTGAGAGGATGGTGTGCATCAGTGTGTGTCTGTGTATGTGTATGGGATGAGGCTGGGTTGGCAGGAAAAGGAGGCAAAGGGGGGGGGGTGAATAGAGAAGCAGTGTCGAGTCCCCTGTAGAGGAATGGAAGGACGAAGGAGGACATGGAGGAATGAAGGAGAGAGGAGCTGAGGGATGAAAGAAGATGGAGAGGAGGAGGAGATGAAGACAGATTATGCAATCAATCGATAGATTGTTACAGTGTGAGCTCTGACAAAGACAACCAATTCTAAAATCAATCCACCCTCTGGGGCTCACAGCAAAGCAGCACTCCAGTCTGCTCTCCCTTATTGTTTCTCTTATTCTGCTCTTCCTTCTTTCTTTTTTCCTTTTCAATGTCTTCTTCTTTTACCCTTAGAAACCTGAGCAAATTGGCTTGATTTCTTGAAAAAAAAAATACAATGAGCAACCAAAGAAGAAATTACCCCCAAACTAGCAAGAAATTATTAAAAAATAAAATAAGACAAAATAAAAAATAAATGTATAAAAAAGGTTTAATAATAATAAGGTAAACAAAACTTGGAAAAACTGCTTTAAAAATCATCATTTGTAACATAACTTTAAATATGTATTTATTACAAGTATAAAAATAGTTTTTCCCTACCTTGTTTTACTTTAAAAGAATATATATATAATTTTTTTTTTTTACATTTATGGAACATTTCTTACCAATTTGCTCAGGATTCGAAGGTTTAAATACTCGTGAAGGGTGTCTGGAAGCAGCAAAAAAAAACTGCAGGTTTAAAAGGGTTAAATTATGTGGTAGAAGCACACCCTCCAGCTCCCCTTTCACCCCCTGACTCAAAGCCAGCACTCCCTCTGTCAGCTCCTGACAGGATGCCAGACTTGCTAAGCAGACGATGAGACAGTGTTGGTCATGGAAGGTCAAAGGTCACATGGGTGGCTCACTTAATTAGTGCCTTTACTGTGAGAGAGGTTAACAAAAAGGCTTTAAGAAAAAGGGATGCTGTACGATTAATTGGCACTTGTTAGTGTCTGTTAGCGAGTGTGTGCAGAAGATGAGTGCACCTTCAATGCAATGTGTCTGAGCTTTTAATCACCTGTCACATCTGTCAAGAAGCATGAAGTAGAGTAATCATTTCCTATTTTGTAAGGCAAGCAAAGCACCGTGTGTGTGTGTTTGTTGGCTAAAGCGATGAGCATGCAGCGTGAAAATGTGCATTTCTTCCGACTGCTGGGCATGTTGCTGTAGTCGGAGCCAGGAGACTGGTGGAGGAATGCCCTTGAACTCAGGACAAAAACGACACACCAAACAAGCTGGCATCGCTCCCAGTCTCTCAAAAACACAACTGGAGTCACAGAGAGAGAAAGAGAGCGAGAAAGGCTCTGATGCCACTCAGCGTTAACTCTTACAGAATGGGGTAATTTGAGGGATTTCTTTTTGTTAATAATTTTCTCTCCTTATTTTCTGCTGGTGAACAAAGCACTGACAGAGAGTAACAGAAAAAAATAGACATGACCATGGCAGACTAGAGCAACCCAACAGCAAGAAAAAATGCTGGAATTGCATGTTTATGCAAACCACTGATATGTTACATTGCATGTTATTATTTAACGCAACTTTCAACAATGTGCTGGTTGACATATGGTTATGTTTATGAAAAAAAAGCAAACACCTAGTTACAGTCAGGAAAAAATCGTGCTTTGGCTTAAAATACCCAGTGTGTGGGGCACTATCCTTGCAGAAAAAGCAGCATTGTCACAGTAAAAAAACAACTACTTTTATTGCCAATATCCAAGCAGGAAAAAAAGCAATGTCTCAATAAAAAAACAAACACTTGGTACCCATTGCTCAGCAGGAAAAGCAGTGATGTCTCAATAAAAAACAACTACTTTTTGTGCCACTATCCCAGCAGGAAAAACAGTGACGTCTCCGTAAAAAAGAAAAAAATCACATTTTGTGCATTAAATTCCGCTGCAAATGCAGAGTCAAGTTGCTACAAAACATATACATTTAGTGCCCAAAGAGCAACTGGTAACACAGCAATGATTTGTTCAATTCCAACTGGTTTTGTTGTTTGTTGGTCTCAAAACGTTGCTTGCAGTGGTCTGCATCTCACCTCAGTGTGAGCTTTCCGGTATTTGTAGCAGGGATCTGCTATTCAGAAATAACAAACCGTAAAATGCCATAATCTACCAATATGAATTAAAAATTCAATAAAGCCGTGTAATTAACTGAGCTGACCAGCTTTTGTCTGCAGCTTCATATTACAGTAAGTGTTCATGAGTTGTGTCAATCTTCTTTAACTCTAAGCAGAAATAAAATCAAAGACTAAATGTAACAAACAAAATGTAAAACATTCCTTTAGTTTACTCTCCTGTACTCAGTGAGGAAGACTAAAATAAGCCTCCCACACACACACACACACACACACACACACACACAACTGAAATCATGAATAATAACATCTTTCCTCCCTGTGGACACACACACACTTAGACACGCAATTGAGCGGCTAACAACACACAGAGGTATAGATGAGATCATTATAGCAGAAATCAATGTGGTGTCTTTCATCACTGTATTCTCGCACTTATTAAGGTCATTAGTCAAGGACAAACGCGCTTGTTAGCAGTCAAATGTGTGTTACAAAGTCAAAGGTGGTGTTTAATGATGCTGCAGCACTTTGTTGGTGTCTGCTTATGGCACTATGGTTTCAGTACGAACAATGCAATAAGTAGAGACGGTTATTGACAAAAAGGGTGTGGATAGAAACAAATAAATACATTTCTAATATATCTAATATATCTAATATATCTATTCTGACATATCAAACCCAATATTTAGAAGAAAATAATCACACACACAAAATATCTAACAACTACTTTGTGAAACATCTTGATAATTTCATAACTCTGCTTTTCCCCCCACCAATCTAGATAACTTTAAATGAATTTGCTACTTCATAGGAAAAATGTTTCTTTAAAAATGCAATCATCAGGGACATAATTCATTATATGTTTCAACACAACTGCAGAGAGAAATATCAGCAGCAGCAGTAACTTATCAGCTGTCACCTTTTTTTTCCTCACTGCAGCTGTCTGAGATATGCACAGTTCAACAGGGAACCAAAACCAAACTGAAGCCTCTCACATTAGAAAAGATGCTTAAACATGACATCCATCATCTTATGAATGGGTATTATTAAAAGAGAATGTAGTTCAGGGAACGAGTACAACACTACACCTGCCTGTCTTTTAGCACGTCCTGCTGCCTGTCTGTCTGTGCACTTTTGTTCCTCACATTTTGTTTGTTTGTCTCTCCCTCTTCCGTTCTCTCTTCTGATGTGAGCTCACCTGTCAGTAAGAGGTGATTGTTTTGTTGAGGTCACACTGTAACCTTTAAATATTAAACACTCATTCATGCATTATCCATCTCAACAAACCCTCAGGGTGCCATGAGGCTTTGCCCCCCACCTTATCCTTAAATGACCACACTGTTGCTTTTCTTTGTGCTTTTACTGTTAAACTGATCTTTATGTTGGTCTTTGAGTTATAAAAAAGAGATAGATTAACATCTATAAATAATGGTTATTATGTGTCAAAGACAGATAATATGACTGAAAGGGTGTAGGCTGAGCCTAGAGCATATTGCACCAACCTTTGTAACAATACAAAAAATGTTTTCTTTCCTTTTTTGAATTTGTACAAACTGCAGTATCTATCTGACTACAAAGCACACTTTGTACATTACTGTTTGGATTTATTGTGTTTTCCTCCCATCTGAATGGAATGAAAATCAAGTTTAGATGCCTGTGTCTGGGATGTGTGTTGAGTCACAAGTTGGTTTTACTGAAATTGCATATTGAAATACATAAATAAATTTCGACGGAACCAGTTGCACAGTGCACATGATACAGACACATACACATTGTCCTTTGTGTAATATATTCAGGACATGAGCTGGAACATTTTAAACATGTCTGTTGCATTTACCATCAAAAAAGTTATTTTTGGCCAAAAACGGTGGCTAGAGCTAAAAACACATTTAAAGCCAACACAGCTTATTATTGATCTTTGCAGCATCTGTGGTGGAAGCAGACAAAGCTGTCCATGTACTATTTAATTTTCTTCTGAGATTTGTCCTTTTTGGATGATAATTTAAAAAAACACTATCATTAACACCGATACTAACATAAATTAAACTAAAAATAAAGATTTTTAAACAAAAAAACTGGCATCAACAAACTCACTCTGAAACTCAATTGAATTACAAAATAACAATAATAATAAGATATACAGCCAAGTGGTTGTATGTCTCCATGTACCAATCAAGTTGCACTTACGATTTACATCCATGTTTGTGAAAACATGGACACTTCACACACAGAAGATCTACACAATCAGCACAGTTTCAAGGTGGTTCTTGAGGGTTCTTGAGTTATGGCCAAATACATGTTGTATGAGGTCACCTTGACTTTGACCTTTGACTGCCAGATTCTAATCAGTTCATTCCTGAGTCCAGGTCGTTTCTGCCATATTTGAGGAAACTTCCTAAAAGCCATTGTCAGATAGTACATTCACAAAAATGAGACAGATGCAAGGTCACAGTGACCCTGACCTTTGAACACCAAATTCTAATCAGCTCATCATTGAATCCAAGTGAATGTTTTGGGAATTTGAAGTAATTCCCTTATGTTGTTTTTGAGATGTCGAGTTTACAGGAAGGAGACAAAAGCAAGGTCACCGTGACCTTGACCTTGGACATTCAGAGTCTTATCAGTTTGTGCCAAATTTGAAGAAATTCCCCCAAGGCATTCTTGAGATATCACGTTCACAAGAATGGGACAGGTATACGTGTGTACATACAGAAGGACAGATGGACAGATGGATGGACGGAGGGACAGACGGACAGAGGGACAACCCTGTTGCCAGCACAGAGGAATACTAATACTAAAAACTAATGAAAAATACAAAATATGTAACTAACAACACTGATTATTACAACTCAAAATATACTCAATTTCTGCAGAGTCCCCATAAAACAATATGTTCAAAGCATTAGAGGTTGCAATAAACACTGATTTTATAATATTAGAAAATTCAATCAGAACAGTATTCCCCTTTTCTTTTCCTGACGACATTCAGGTGCTTCGTCTATTCCAATCGTTACTTTGGGGGTATAGAAACAAATCTTTCAAGCAATCTCTCTAACATTTTCCCACTTTTAGATTTAAAAACAACAACCACGTTTACTAAATTGTTCCAGTCTCTCAAACAAATCTAGTAGACTTTGTGTTGACACTGTTAAAACATCCAAACTTTGTTTTCAGTCTATTTCCTGTATTTCCTAACTTGTATCTCTCAGCAATTGAGCAGCATCTGCTGTGTGGGCAGCAGCCCTGCCAAGTAAACAAGGCTCTTATTAACTATTAAACACTTCGCAGCAAGGACCGCAAAACACACACACACACACACACACACACACACACGCATTTACACAAAGATGCAGCACAAATGCAAGTAAGTTGGAAGAGTGAGTGAGAGTCCCAGTGCAGAGTCAGTAGCCTCCTTTTTCCTCCACTCACAGTGAAATTGAATCTCGCTGTCTCCGTCCTCTGTAAGGAGGTTGTACACTTAAACACCAGCGGGACAGCATCCCTCTTGTCCTCTAATGGACGAACAGATGACTGACTTAGTAAGCAGAGTGCGAGCCAGTCTGATTCAGCTCCACTACAGACATCTGAGACCTTGAAACACGCTCATGTACAATCATATGAGTGTTTACAAAAAAACGTCTTTTAGCTGAGTTAAGGACAAGTGTTAAAGAAGAGCTGAATGCTGAATCTACAAGCTACAAAAGTCCTGGGACCTGACCTTTGACCTTTATCTGTATAGTCAGAGTATTTATTATGACATGATAATCAAATGCAAAAATGCACCTTCACCTCTTCCTGTTTGTGATTTCCTCTTCAGCTACTTTTCATTTGATAATATGTAAGTCTAAAGAGTGCAGAAAGGAGAAGAGGATGTGAGATCCAGCAATTTTTTTTGTTCACTTCCTTCTTGTTATGTCATTACGTCTGTTTGCAAGGTGGCACCACAAGAGGGCCCTGTCACACAGTCAGAACATGTCAATGTCCACAAGAAAAATATGAATATACAGCTGCCACAGAGCAAAGAGGACAAAGATTACAACGTGGAAGGTTGGCTCATCTAATTTCCATTACAGTATCTAAGTTCAAAAACTGCATTTATTTTACTCCAGTCATTCATTGTATACATTTTATTCCTGTAAAGTGTTATAAAGCTGAATAATATG